>NC_058519.1:301002582-301007582 GCF_904849725.1 Hordeum vulgare subsp. vulgare
CCTTAATATCCCGTAGTTTCTATTAGGACCCTGCTACCACGGGAGGGATGGACAATAGATGTCATGCAAGGTCTTTTCCTTAAGCACGTACGACTATATACGGAATGCATGCCTGCATTACATTGACGAACTGGAGCTTGGTACATATCTCCCCATGTTATAATTGTTGCATGATGAATGTCATCCTGCATAATTATCTATCACCGATCCAATGCCTACGAGCTTTTCCTACTGGTCCTTGCCACGTTACTTTACCGCTACTGTTGTCACTGCTGCTAGTGTTACCGTGGCTACTGTTGCTATCACACTACTTTGCTAATGCTACTTTGCTGCGGATACTAAATCTTTCGGGTGTGGTTGAATTGACAACTCAACTGCTAATACGCGAGAATATTCTTTGGCTTCCCCTTGTGTCGAATCAACAAATTTGGGTTGAATACTCTACCCTTGAAAACTGTTGCGATCCCCTATACTTGTGGGTTATCAGACAACAACAACAACAACAACAACAACCACAACGACAACAACAACAACAAAAACAACGACCATGACGAGGACGACAACAACAACAACAACAACAAAAACAACAACAACAACAACAACAACAATATCGACAACAACGTCAAGAGCGATAGCAACGGCAAAAATAACAACACCAACAAGTAAGACGACAACGACGACGACAACTACAACAACGAGAACAACGATAACAACAACCACAACGACAGAGAGAAGAACGACAACAACACAACAATGACAACAACAACAACAACAACAACAACAACAACAACAAAGACGATGACGACAACAACAAGAACAACAACACTCACAACAACAACAACAACAACAACAACAACAACAACAACGATGACGAAGACGACGACGACGACGACATCAACAACGACAACATCGACAACAGTAATCGCAACGACAACAACAACAACAACAACAACAACAACAACAGCAACGAAAACAACACCAACAACGACAACAACAACTACAACAACAACAACAAAAACAACAAAGAAGAAGAAGAAGAAGCAGAACAACAACGACAACAACAGCAGCAGCAGCAGCAACAACAACAACAACAACAACAACAACAACAACTAACACAACGACGACGATGACAACAACGACGACAAGAACAAGAACAACAGTGACGACAACAAAAACAACAACAATAACAACAACAACAACAACAACAACAACAAATACAACGACGACGACGACAACGACGACAACAACGACAATGACAAGAACAACGACAACAACAACAACAACAAAAACAACAACGATGATGACGACGACAACAACGATAAACAACGACCATGTCAAGAACAACGACATAAACGACAATAACAACAATGACGACAACTGCGAGAACAACGACAACAACGGCCTCAACGACGACAACAACAATAACAACACCAAAAACAACGACGACGATGAAGATGACGAAGACGACAACAAGAACAACAACAAAAACTACAACAACTACAACAACAAGAACAACAACAACAACAACAACAACAACAACGACGACGACGACGACGACGATGACGACGACAACGATGACATCGACAACAGCTACAACAACAATAATGACAACAACAACAACAAAAACGACTATGATGAGAACAACATCAATAATGACAGCAACAACAACGACAACAATGACAACAACAATAGCAATGACAACAACAATAACAACGACGACAACAACAACAATAACAACAAAAACAACAAAGACAACAACAACAACAACAACGACCAGAACAACAAAACCACAACAACAATAACAACCACAACAAAAATAACAACAACAAAAACAACATCAACAACAACAACAACGAGGACGACAAATAGGACAACAATAACAAAAATAACAACAACAACGACAACATTGACAACAAGGTAACAACCATAAGAACGACAAAATCAACAAGACCAACAAGGACGACGACAACGACAACAACAACGAGAACGATGACAACAGTGATAACAACGACAACAACAACGACAACAATAGAGACAACAACGACAACGACGATGACGACGAAGGCAACAACGAAAACATAGACAACGACGACGACAACGACAATAACGACAACAACAACAACGACGACGACAACATCGACAACAATATCAAAAACGATACCTAAGACAACAACAAAAACAACAACAACAGGGACGACAACAATGAGGAAAACAATGACAATGATGAGGACAATGATAACAACGACAACAACAACAACAAAGACAACAACGAAAACAGCGACAACAATGACAATAACAATAACAAAAATATCAACAACAACTACAAAAAGACGACGACGACAATAACAAGAACAACAACAACTACTACTAATACAACAGCAATGACAACGACGACGACAACAACGATGACGACGATGACGAAGACGAGGAGGAGGATGACAACGATGACGACGACAGGAGCAGCAGCAACAACAACAACAACAACAACAACAACAACAACAACAACAACAACAACAACAACAAACAACAACAACAACAACAACAACAACAACAACAACAACAACAACAACAACGAACGACGATGACAACAACGAAAACAACAACAACAAAAACAACAACAAGAACAACAAAAACATAACAACAACGACAACAACATCAACAACAAGAACAACAAAAAACAACGAAGACAACGACGACAACAACAAAAACAACAACGACGACAACAAAAACAACAACTACAAAGACAACAACGACAACAACAACTATAACAACAACAACAACAACAACAACTACAACAACAACCACAACATCAATCACAACACTCCGGTGTACCCCGGAGACGATTATTTCCCTCCGTGGGAGTAGACCAACTTAGGCCAAAATCCTAAGCTTGGGGGAGTACGTGTTTCTCACCGACTTTATATTCTTGCTCATGCTTTCACTTTGTTAGTCGGTGTTCACACCTTACCACTGTATCATCCATGCTAGTTTATTTCTTTTTCTTGCTTTCTTCTCGTGTGTTTGTTTAGACTGAGAAAAACAAAAAAATTTAGTTGTAAGTTTACTTTTCTGCTTGCTTAGTAGTGTTTTAAAAAGAAAAACCAAAAATATTTCCTGTTCTTCTTTTGCTTGTTGGGAGCTTTCCCGTGTAAATAGTTTTCTTTTTCTTTGGGTCAAGATAGAAGACCATGGTTAAAATGTTTAGTGGCTCACACATGAATATCTGTTTATCCGTGAAAGAGCCATAGTACTTTATCTTCTCCTCTGTGTTTGCCTGCAGATTCCAACTTAGTCCAATGCACGAACACTCTCATTATGACTCACATCATTCGGTCGTGCAAGTGAAAGGCAATAATGACGATATATGATGAAGTGACTGAGCCTGGAAAAGCTGGTATGAACTCGATCTATTTTGTTTTTTGTAAATATGACTACCTCATCGTTCTTAATTCAGCGTTGTTATGAGAGAAACATGTTTGCAATGACAACTTAGAGATCAGAGTTTCTGATGCCATGCTTAATTAGCTAGGAGCTAATAATGGTTTGTCTTGGATGCCAACATGAATTTAAGTATGATTATGATGTAGTATGATAGGATGGTATCCTCCTTTGAATGATTCAAGTGGCTGGACTTGGCACATGTTCACGCATGTAGTTGAAACAAAATCAACATAGCCTATATGATATTCATGTTCATGGTGATTTATATCCTACTCATGCTTGCACTCAATGTTGGTTAAATTCAATGCATATTGATGACTGTTGTCGGTCTCTAGTTGGTCGCTTCCCAGTATTTTGCTAGCATTCACTTGTACTAAGCGGGAATAATGCTTGTGCATCCACTTCCATAAACCCAAAGTTGTGCCATATGAGTCCACCATACCTACCTATACGCGGTATCTACCTGCCGTTCCAAGTAAATTTGCATGTGCCAGTCTCTAAATCTTCAAGTAATAATCTGTTTTGTATGCCCGAACCGCTCATGTGGTGACAAGGGGTGATCAGTATCTACCATGCTAGGCGTGTTATCCTGGATATGTGTTTATTCACAATCACTCATGAGAAAGGGTCCGGTAATCGGAATGCCCAGTTCCATGCTCAAATCAAAAAGATAATTGCAAACAATACTCCCCCTGGATTGTTGTTGGTATGGATGGCACCCGAGGCTTCGGCTAGCCGTGGAGTGTGATTGATCGGTGGTGAGGGAGTCAAAACTTTACTTTTCTGTTTGGGAACCGCCTATAGTATGTGTACCATGGAAGACGGTGAAAACTCTTGGTCATCCCATTGACAATGAGAGTATACCACTCAAAATTATTTATCTCTGTTTTAAAAGCTTGAGCTCTGGTACCTCTGCAAATCAATGCTTCCCTCTGCGAAGGGCCTATCTATTTACGTTTCTGTTGAGTCATCATCTTCTTATAAAAGGCACCAATTAGAGAGCACCTCTTTCATTTTCATGCTTCGCTATTAATTGATATTGAGTATGACTGTGACTGGATCTTCTTTGCCATGAATTACAATGTTCAGTCAGCCCTTGGTCTTTGAAGGTGCTCTGCATTTATGTTTTGCGGTCTCAGAAAGAGCTAGCGAGATACCACCTGCGCGTATTGCTTCATGCTTGTTTTGATACAAGTGTTGACGGTTGAAACTTATTATTATTGCTCGCTAGTTGATTATGCTATTCATATGAGTACATCTTGAACCTAAATGTCATTGCTTACGTGGTTAGCTTATGATCTTGCTGAAAATCTGAATATGAGTTAGACATAATTACAACAACAAGATCAAACAGAGTTCGTAAAATTTTTCTTTTGTCTCTTTCAGTTTGTCAACTGAATTGCTTGAGGACAAGCAAGGCTTTAAGCTTGGGGGAGTTGATACGTCTCCATCGTATCTACTTTTCCAAACTCTTTTGCCCTTGTTTTGGTGTCTAATTTGCATGATGTGAATGGAACTAACCCGAACTGACGTTGTTTTCGCGCAGAAATAAAAGTTCT
>NC_058519.1:301012582-301017582 GCF_904849725.1 Hordeum vulgare subsp. vulgare
ATGTGTACCATGGAAGATGGTGAAAACTCTTGGTCATCGCATTGACAATGAGAGTATACCACTCAAAATTATTTATCTCTGTTTTAAAAGCTTGAGCTCTGGCACCTCTGCAAATCAATGCTTCCCTCTGCGAAGGGCCTATCTATTTACGTTTCTGTTGAGTCATCCTCTTCTTATAAAAGGCACCAATTAGAGAGCACCTCTTTCATTTTCATGCTTCGTTATTAATTGATATTGAGTATGACTGTGACTGGATCTTCTTGTCCATGAATTACAATGTTCAGTCAGCCCTTGGTCTTTGAAGGTGCTCTGCATTTATGTTTTGCGGTCTCACAAAGAGCTAGCGAGATACCACCTGCGCATATTGCTTCATGGTTGTTTTGATACAAGTGTTGACGGTTGAAACTTATTATTATTGCTCGCTAGTTGATTATGCTATTGATATGAGTACATCTTGAGACCTAAATGTCATTGCTTACGTGGTTAGCTTATGATCTTGCTGAAAATCTGAATATGAGTTAGACATAATTACAACAACAAGATCAAACAGAGTTCGTAAAAATTTTCTTTTGTCTCTTTCAGTTTGTCAACTGAATTGCTTGAGGACAAGCAAGGCTTTAAGCTTGGGGGAGTTGATACGTCTCCATCGTATCTACTTTTCCAAACTCTTTTGCCCTTGTTTTGGTGTCTAATTTGCGTGATTTGAATGGAACTAACCCGAACTGACGTTGCTTTCGCGCAGAACTAAAAGTTCTCGGAATGACCTAGAAATTTACGAGGATTTTTTGTGGATTATATAAAAATACTAGCGCAAGAATCAACCGGAGGGACGGAGCCAGGAGCTCACAAGCGCACCAAGCCCGGGCCCCCCACCTGGCCGGTCCTGGCAGGCCTGTGAGCCCCTCGGGGCTCCGCTGCCTCCAATTCCAGCTCTATATATCCTCCTTCGACCGGAAGAAAATCAAGGAGAAGAGTTCATCGCGTTTTACGATACGGAGGCGCCGCCACCACCTGTAGTTCCTCTGGAGGGCAGATGTAGAGTCCGTTCTGGGCTCCGGAGAGGGGAGATCGTTGTCATCGTTATCACCAACCTTCCTTCATCGCCAATTCCATGATGCTCCTCATCGTTCGTGAGTAATCTCATCGTAGGCTTGGTGGACGGTGATGGGTTGGATGAGATCTATCATGTAATCGAGTTAGTTTTGATGGGGATTGATCCCTAGTATCCACTATGTTCTGAGATTGATGTTGCTACTACTTTGCCATGCTTAATGCTTGTCACTAGGGCCCTAGTGCCATGATTTCAGATCTGAACATATTATGTTTTCATCAATATATGTGTGTTTTTTATCCTATCTTCCAAGTTATAGTTACCTACTATGTGTTATGACCCGGTAACCCCGGAGTGACAATAGCCAGAACTACTCCCGGAGATGGCCATAGGATGAGGAGTTCATGTATTCACTATGTGCTAATGCTTTGTTCCGGTTCTCTATTAAAAGGAGAACCTTAATATCCCGTAGTTTCTATTAGGACCCCGCTACCACGGGAGGGATGGACAATAGATGTCATGCAAGTTCTTTTCCTTAAGCACGTATGACTATATACGGAATGCACGCCTGCATTACATTGACGAACTGGAGCTTGGTACATATCTCCCCATGTTATAACTGTTGCATGATGAATGTCATCCGGCATAATTATCTATCACCGATCAAATGCCTACGAGCTTTTCCTACTGGTCCTTGCCACGTTACTTTACAGCTACTGCTGTCACTGCTGCTACTGTTACCGTGGCTACTTTTGCTATCACACTACTTTGCTAATGGTACTTTGCTGCGGATACTAAATCTTTCGGGTGTGGTTGAATTGACAACTCAACTGCAAATACGCGAGAATATTCTTTGGCTTCCCCTTGTGTCGAATCAACAAATTTGGGTTGAATACTCTACCCTCGAAAACTGTTGCGATCCCCTATACTTGTGGGTTATCAGACAACAACAACAACAACAACAACAACAACAACAACAACAACAACCACAACGACAACAACAACAACAAAAACAACGACCACGACGAGGACGACAACAACAACAACAAGAACAACAACAAAAACAACAACAACAACAACAACAACAACAACAACACCACCACCAACACCAGCACCACCACCACCACCACCACCAACAACAACAACGACGACGACGACGACAATGACGACGACGACGACCACAAAAACAACAACAACAACCACAACAACAACAACAACAACAACAACAACAACAACAATAACAACAACATCATCATCAACAACAACAACAACAACAACAACAACAACCACCACCACCACAACAACGACAACTACTACGACGATGATGACGAGAATGACGACAACAACGACAATGAAGATAATAACGAGAACAACAACAATTACGACAATGACAACAACAACAACAACAACATTGACAACAACGTCAACAACGATAGCAATGACAACAACAACAAAACCAACAACTAAGACGGCAATGACGAAACAACTCAAACAATGAGAACACCGATAAGACCGAGAACAACAACCACAACAACAACAGAGACAAGAACGACAACAACGACAACAATGACAACGACAACAACAACAGCAACAACAACGAAGACGACGACGACAACAACAACAAGGACAACAACAACAACAACATCAACGACAACAACTACTACTACAACAACAACAACCACAACAACAACTACTACGACAACGATGATGACGACGACGTCAACAACGACAATGATGAGAGCAACGGCAACAATCACAACAACAAGAACAACAACAACAACAACAACAACAACAACAACAACTACAACGACAACAACAACAACAACGACAACGACGACGACAACGACATCAACAAAGACAATGATGAGAACAATGGCAACAATGACAACAACAATAACAGCGACAACAACGACAACAACAACAACAACAACAACAACAACAACAACAACAGCGAACACGGCGACGACGACAACGACAACAACAACAACAACGACGACGACAACATCGACAACAACAACAACAACAACAACAACAACAACAACAACAACAACAACAACAACAACAACAACAACAACAACAACAACCACGACGACGACGACGACGACGACGACGACGATGACGATGACGACGACAACGACGGCAACAACGACAATGACAAGGACAATGACAACAACAACTACTACTACAACAACAACAACAACAAAAACGATGTATACGACGACAGCGGCGATAAACAACAACCATGACAAGAAAAACGACAACAACGACACAACCAACAACGACGACAACACCTACAACAACAACAACAACGGCCTCAACGACAATAACAATAACAAACAGAACGACAACGATAACGACGACGACGAAGACGACGACAATGACAACAACAACAACAACAACATCGACAACAACAACATCGACAACAACAATGACATCGACAACAACAACATCGACAACAACAACATCGACAACAACAACATCGACAATAACAATGACGACAATGACGATGATGACGATGACGACGACAATGACAACAACAACAACAATGTTGAGAACAACGGCAACAATGACAACAACAAGAACAACAACAACAACGACGACGACGACGACAACAACAACAACATCGACAACAACAACAACAACAACGAAAACCACAACAACAACAACAACAACGATGACGCCGACAACGACACAACTACGACAATGACAAGAACAAGGACAACAACGGCAACAACAACAACGATGACGACTACGACAACGACGATAAACAACAACCACGACAAGAACAACGACAACAACAACAACCACGACAACAGCGACAACAATGAAAACAACGGTCTCAACGACAATAACAATAACAAAAACAACGACAACGATGACGACGATGACGACGACAACAACAACAACAACAACAACAACAAAAATGACGACGACGACAACGATGATGATGACGACAATGACAACAATAACGACAATGATGAGAACAACGGCAACAATGACAACAACAACAACAACAATGAGAACAACGACAAACGCAATAGCAAAGACAACAGCAATAACAACAACAAAACAACAACAACAACAACAACCACAACAATAATAACAACCACAACAACAACAACCACAACAATGACAACAACAACAACAGCAAGAACAACAGCAACAACAACAACAACAACAACGAAAAGTATGATAACAATAACAACAACGACGAGAACATCGACAACAACGTCAACAATGATAGCAACGACACCAACACCAATAACAACAACAACAAGTAGGACAACGACAACGACGACAACAACGATAACGATGAGAACAATGATAACAACGAAAACAACAACCACAACAACAACAGAGACAACAACGACAACAACAACAACAACGACAACATCGACAACAACGACAACATCGACAACGACGACAACAACAACAACAACAACAAGGACGACGACAACGACTACAAGGATGATAACAATGATTACAACGGCAACAACAACAACAAAAACAACAACAACGACGACGACGACGAGGACGTCAACAACGACGACAAGTACGACAACGATGTCAACGACGACGACGACTATGAAGATGACGATGACAGCCACAACAACGACAACAACAACAACAACAACAACAACAACAACAACAACAACAACAACAACAACAACAACAACAACAACAACAACAACAACGACAACAACAACAACAACAGCAACAACAACAACAACAACAAAACAACAACAACAACAACAACAACAACCACAATAATAATAACAACCACAACAACAACACCCACAACAATGACAACAACAACAGCAGCAGCAAGAACAACAACTACAACAATAACAACAACAATGAAAATTATGATAACAATAACAACAACGACGAGAACATCGACAACAACGTCAACAATGATAGCAACGACACCACCACCAACAACAACAAC
>NC_058519.1:301025082-301032582 GCF_904849725.1 Hordeum vulgare subsp. vulgare
AACAATAACCACAACGACAAGAGAGTCAACAACAACAACAACGACGACAACAACAAGTGCAACACCAAACACGACGATGGCAACAACAACAAAAATAACAACAACAACAACTACAACAACAACAACAAGGTTTATTTTCTTTTGCAAATAATTTTCAAATGACCCTCTAAGTTTGAGGGTTCGAATAACTTTCAGAATGCCCGTGGGTTCGAGGGTCATGTTCGTCCTCTCTAGAATATATATCCCGGTATTTTGTTGCACGAAGAAAACAAATGGAAATGCAAAAGAATTCAATGCAAATATCTCCGTTCAAATTCTTTATAGTTGAAGAAGTCATGTCATCTTCTCTCTTTGCTTCTAAAAGATTGAATTTGAATTCACCGGAGAAGGGGAAAGTCATTTTATTCCCTCTCATTCAAAAGTTTCGAAAAGTTTCAAATTTCACGCAAGTTTCAGTCACTCAGCAAACAAACAAACAATCAATCTAATAATTATATTAACATTCCAAAATTTATAATTTTGGGATGTTACAAACTACCACACTTAAAATGAATCTCGTCCTCGAGATTCGAAGAGGCTAGAAAGAAAGGTTAGGGTTTGGGGGTCTTCTAACAAATCCAACCTCCGGCAAAGTGGGATGCTACCACATTTCAAAATAAGGATTACTGGTCCCTCAAAATATTTTAACAATCCTCTGGGGTTTTGGCAACTGACTTGTCACAGTCTTCATACTAAATCCTTTGGTGATGCTCTCCCGTTATATTCATAACGTTTCCATCAAAATCGTGGGTTCCTCTGTTGATATAAGCTTCTTCGTTACTGGGTCTTCTTAACTGACAGTCTCGTGGTCAATTCTAAATAACATATCGATGGTTCTCATGGTGGTCTACCATTTGTGGTTATCCTGCAGAGAGAGGGGTCTTGGTTTCATCCTCACCGTAAAATTTCTAACGCGTGACAACAGGTGCCATGTACATGGGGCTTTCAGTATACCATTCTAAGGCTTAAACAAAAGCTTCAAAGAACATCGTCTCTCACTATGGATAAGTCTCTTAGATTTACCATTCCGAATAGCAAGATAAATGATAAGAGTAAGTCGTCATGGTGATCAATCCATTCCGCACCCAAATCATTTCTCTGTATAAGGTTTAGCGAATCTCGCATTCTAACACTTGGGCATCCTCACAAGCGTTGCAGAATTTCTCTTGTCCACAAACGAAGTTCGGATAATCCATTGGTTCTGCAAGCTGAACAAAACATCTATCGTATCTTCACAACTCTCTGGTTTTCGTATGCTCCTAAGAAAACGTTTGCTGATCCATCATAGCTTCTTCCATAAATCATATGCATTCATAATCAATCCTTTATTACATCCTTAATTTATCCTCAAAAACTCCAATTCAAAAGTACTTTATTACAAATGCTGCCATCCACATGGTTCGGTATGGTCGAGCATTTCTGCCAACTTTATTCATCTGCCTCTCTTGGAGGTACTTTAGTTCCACTCGAACTTTCCGAGGTGCTCCTTGAAATTATCTATCTTTTGCTTCATCATGGTGGCCATTGGCTTTATCTCCATCATCTCCGCACGTACTTCACTTAGGTATTCCTGGGTATGACGGAGTCTTGGTTCAAGTATTTCTCCAATCTGACGTATGGCTTCCATGGCAGCTTCACGAACAGCATCAAAGAAAATTGCTCGTGGTACACGTGAAATGAAAAAGTATTGCCCCATAGTCTTTGGACAAACTCCTTTCACATGGTGGAGGTGTACTTCCACATACCAAAGTTCCACTCCATTTTCCATGAAAGGGTAGCCTTTGTAGACTGCATCTCCTTCAAGGTGAATGTGCTTCATCATGTCCTTCAGGATTTTCGGGTAATCATGCTCACAGGTCAGGGTCATGATCGTTTTGGGGCCCTTGAGGAATGACTCGTAGAGAGTTGTCATCTATAGGTGTCAGTAAATGGGTACTCAGAGGAATGTATGTGTCTCCTTGGTAATCATGGTACATTCCAACTCAGTGGATCCTGTGGGTTTACCGATTACTACCACACTTAAAATGAAATATACTCATGTCTGCATAGATCATATTTTCTCATATCCTCATAATTGTTAAGAGATCTTTGTTCGTAGAGAAACAACGTATACATTTTCAACATAGGCAATCATGAGACAATAAATTCCATTTATTCATGATGTTATTACAATCTCAGGGACTTCTGTTACAAAAATTTCACTCCATGATCTCATGAATAACAAGAGTGCTTCCGATCACACTTATTGCCATGGTCAAAACTTAACTACTCCATTCTAGCTTTCTTCCTTTGCGGACAATCGCTAGCAAAATGTCCTGCTTCCTTGCAACGAAAGCAAATGAGTTCTGACAAGTCTCGAGGCTTCTTAACTTTTTCTTTTGCTCCTTGGATTCCCAGCTTCCTTCCTGAGCACATGTATTTGTGGTGGCCAAATTTCATACACTTGTAACATGTGACATGACTCAGGTCTATGTCTGTAGAGATTTGGTTCTTCCGAGGGTACTTTTACTTCTTTCCGGACTCCTTTATTTTGGCCAGTTCTTCTATTTCAAATGGATCAAACTCCACTTCTTCCGTCGAGAAGTATCCCAGATACTCTTGGCTTCTCTTCGTGCAGTCCTGTGAATAATGTCCTTCTTCTCCACATGAGTAGCATGCATTGGAGAAAAATCTGGTCAGTCCTTGTCCATCAGGGTCTTCAATATTTTCGTTCATCACCGGTGCTTCTAGAATCTTCTTCTTGAGGGTTTCCTTCACGGCATCTTTCTGCTGCTTGACCACTTGTTGTACCTTGGGGTAAATGTCACACTGGTTGGGTAGAGGGTGGTTCCTTCACACAAGAAACAAGTCACCTGACTACTTGGGCACTCCTCAGCTGGGTGATTTTCTTCACAATGAGTGCATCCATGCTTGTGTTCTTCCTGAGTGTGTCCTATTTCTCCATAGATCTTGCATGCACAAGTCTTCTCCTTCGGATTATCATAGCACTTCTGAATAAGACGGGATCTTAACAAAGTCTTCTTGAATTCGTCCCAGGTTTCTGCTCCACTAAATCCTTGTATGGCATGATGCATTTTCCACCAGATTGCAGCACTTTGTGTAAAGTACTGAAAAGAGCGTGTTCCACTTCATACTTCCTTGAGATCAAGTTGCTCCCGAAGTGGTTCTCCTTGTTTTGAATCCATATATCAGCCTCCAGCTGGGTCATTGGTCCAGAGACTACAAGTCCAGCTTCATGCTCCATCTGGTAGGGTTGAGGTTTTGGGGATGAGACGGGTAAGAGAGGGAGGGAGATACACACAATACAACAATATTTTTTTGAGATAGGTTTTAGTTGTGGCCGTCGGAAAACACACACCATTGACGGCTCACCAATCATCGTAACTAACGTGGGTATATAATTGGGGTTTGGACTTCTAATGGTCATATAAATATTCGAACGCTTCAGGGTCTTCGAGTTCTTCGGGTCTTGAGAGTCTTCAATTTGTGTAGCTTCAATTGCATGATGAAATCCTCTTTACTTTGAAGTAGAGCTCCGTTGATTCCTCATGAGGTCAAAGGGGTAAGGGGATTGTATAACTAGTGGAGGTGAGGGAGAACAATTGATGAAGTTAGAAGAGATGAGAAGTAAAAGGTGTTCCTGAAAATAATGTTTTTTGAGATATCCTTTCCTAAGAAATTTCCAGTTTCTAGGGTCACGTCCTACAGTCAACATGTGCTCTGATACCATCTCTGCAGCGACCCGACTCAAGACGAGTCAAGCCTCTGTGTTTCTGTGCCATCCCTGGATCAGTATGCTGGCACACACAGTACATCAATGTATATATCAAAGTGCAATCACATGTAAAATAGCGTAAAACTGATATATACCTTAAATATCTCAGCGGAAGCGGTCAAGGGAGTGGAATCCCAATAAACACCAACGGCAAGTTGAGTGTAGACCGTAACCCTGAATCGTACTCTTACTCGTCGAAGAAAAATATCTGCAACATAAGACGTTGCAGCCGTGTAGATCAGCATATTGAATATGCCAGCAAGTCACATAAGAGAGGGGTGAAAAGTAATCATCTATACTATATGCATATATGGCAGGTGGGGCTATAAGTTTTTAGCGAAAAGCAAGTTTTTCTCCTACATCAAGAGAGGGCTAAAAAGCAAAATGTTACTACATTGTTGGTTGTTAACGAGATGGTTCCGCCAACCAGTTCTCGTACCCGAGTTATCAATATTACCCTCATCAAATATATATAATGGTGTTGAGAAATCCAGATAACTTGAGTTCCTTTGGCTCAAGTTGTCCATGACCGTGGACACGGCTAATCGATTAGGTTTGAGTACTCTGCAGAGTTTTGCACACGTTCCCCACAAGATTTGATCGCCTCCGTGTATGTCCTCGCACTTCAGGGTGTTTGAAGACCGGATGATCAAAACATGGTTTTTCAACGGGTCCCTCTAAATCCCTGTCGGTGCCCATCCATACCTACCGTTCTTCTAAATCTGCTAGCACCGCCTGTCCAGGCTCGCCGCGTTGTCCAACCAAGCCAGAGCCCATAATGACTTGTGGTTGTGTAGGTAAGCCTTGGGTCTTGAAAATATCCGTCCGTCTATTTGAGCCTGGGTGAAGCTTTCCGCAGGATGTCATGGCCTCTGCAGCATCCCGGGTCATCCACTGGGTTCTGCAGGGAGCCGATCAACCGTCCTTCACCCAGAGTTGCATTGCGTCCGAGGTCTTGAAAATCTTGTCTTAACCGGTCTTGATTATTTAATCAACCTTGCATCACTCGTGTTATGCACTCAACCGAAATCCCGTCTACTCAAGCATAGCAATATGAAATTTGTCGTCCCGGGGGCAAGTATCGGGGTTGTTGTGTGCCTACCACATGATACTACCATCTATACTAAAATTTCCAAGTACCTAAGCAGCATGCAATTGGGCATAGGATGGTAGAACTACGATGCATAAAACATAGGTGATAGTATGATCAAAGTGACTTGCTTGTGATGTTGACGAAGAAGAATTCCTCGAGAAAATAACTTGGTAGACTACTCGTCACTCTCCGATGCAATCTATATAGCAAACATATCATTCAAATAAGCACTCATACTAGCAGTCATTCTAACAATCAAAACAAAAGAGAGAGCGAATAGGAATCCGAAAGAAACTTCAAATAAGACTAGGGAGTCTTCTACTACGTCAAACACTAAATAGTTTTTGTCTAACAGAAAATAATAACATGGGACTAAGATATAAGTTTAACTAAGATAAAATAAAGTATTTTTCACAAAACCTTTTGAAAGTATTCCCAAACGGGATTTGAAACAGTGCGGAAACCAATTGTAAGTTTCTAAGGAACTAGAATTGATTTCATGAAAACAAATAAAAATAAAATAAAAACTTGTTGCAAAACTACTGTTTATCTAACAGAAACAAAACATAATAATTCTTTCTGAAATAATAAAGAAAATATTTAAAAAACAATTCTAGAAAAGGAACTAGCCGAATTCCTAAAAGAGGTGAAACAGAAATTGTTTCACATGAAACAGTGAGCTAAAATACTCAAACAAATCTGAAATTTTTACCACTGGTAAAGAAGATCACTAGTGATCAGTAACAAAAGGAATCAAATTAAAAGCTATTTTTAACATCCTGGAATAAGCAGAACAAGGTTTAAACTAAATCTGATCTACCTTATATTTGGAAATTTCAAACATAGACAAATTATATGTTTTTTAGAACTACAGGAAATTTGTGAGCTACTGGAAAAAGAATCACTATCATTGGACTTCGGGATCAAAAGTTGTGGCCAAAACAAAATTGGAACTTTCTGTTTTTGAACTAAATCTGAAAAAAAAACAGACTAAAAGCTAACTAATGGGGGGGGGTAGACGTGGCGTGTTGTGATAGGCTGCGGGGAATGTTTTCTACAAACTTAGGAGCAAACGGCCGAGGACTAGCAAACTCGCTGGCTAAAAGAATAAGTGAATTAAAAACCTCCGGTTTTCTAATCTAAACCGAAGAGGTATTTAGGATCTAATCTACACCTTTGAAATAAGATCTAAGGGCTAACAAAACAAAAAAAAAACGAGAAGACGAGGGAGTTACCTCGGCTGGGAGTTACCGCGGCTGTCTATGGTGGCCGAGGGGCTGGGTCGCCGGTGGGGAAGGGGGAGGTGCCGGCGGGAGGAGTGGTGGAGGGGGGGCGAAGGGTGGGGCGGCTCCTGGGAGGGGGTGGTGGCGATGTGGAGGAAGGGCTGCAAGGGGGGGGACGAAGGTGGAAAAACTGCTGGTGTGGTGCTGCTCGTGGTGAAGGGAATGGGGAGGTGCAGCAGGGGGTGGAGGGGTGGAGGGGTGGGGTGGCAGGGGGGCCGAAGGGTGGGGTGGCACTGTGGAGGAAGGCCAGGTGGAGGAGGGTGCAGGGGGGGGCGAGGTGTGAAGCTCGTGTGAATTTTCTGGCAGCTCTCTGTTGACCAACTCCGGCGAGGGATGCGCGAGCTAGAGGCGAGGAGAGGAGAAGTTTTCAACGGGAATGGAACGAGGAGGACGTGGGGCTTCTTATAGAGGCGACGGGAGAGGTTAGGAGGGAAAGGGCTTCGCGAATTCCGAAGGTGGGGATCTCCTCTCCATGGAAGGCAAGTTTCTGTCACGTGAGGGAGAGAGGAGGAAGAAGATGATCTTCTTGGGCCAGAGAAAGGAAAGTCTTAATTGGGCCAGCTCCTATTTCCATTTAATAGAGATTCCCTTCCTATTTTTAAAACTAGGAAACTAAAACGATAAAAAGGAAATCAAATCAATTCGGAATAAAGAGTTTTTATATATTAAAATTATCAGAAAAATGAAATATAGATGATGGGCATTTTTTTCACGGCAAAAATAAAAACTTCAGAAAAAATTATTTTCACAAAATTGCCTAAAAGGTTTATTTTCTTTTGCAAATAATTTTCAAAAGACCCTCTAAGTTTGAGGGTTCGAATAACTTTCAAAATGCTTGTGGGTTCGAGGGTCATGTTCCTCCTCTCTAGAATGTATTTCCCGGCATTTTGTTGCACGAAGAAAACGAGTGGAAATGCAAAAGAATACAATGCAAATATCTCCGTTCAAATTCTTTATAGTTGAAGAAGTCATGTCATCTTCTCTCTTTGCTTCTAAAAGATTGAATTTGAATTCACCGGAGAAGGGGAAAGTCATTTTATTCCCTCTCATTCAAAAGTTTCGAAAAGTTTCAAATTTCATACAAGTTTCAGTCACTCACCAAACAAACGAACAATCAATCTAATAATTTTATTAACATTCCAAAATTTATAATTTTGGGATGTTACAAACAACAACAACAACAACAACAACGATGACAATATGGCAACGGCGACAACAACGACAACAACAACAATAGCGACAAGAATAACAAGAACGACGACGACAACACCGACAATACCAACAACAAGAACAACGACAACAACGAGAAC
>NC_058519.1:301037582-301057582 GCF_904849725.1 Hordeum vulgare subsp. vulgare
TTTTAGTGTTTCAAGTAGTAGAAGACTCCCTAGTTTTCTTTGAAATTTCCTTGGATTCTTATTCGACTCTCTTTTGTTTTGATTGCTAGTATGAGTGCTTAGTGAATGATATGTTTGTTATATAGATTTCATCGGAGAGTGACGAGTACCCTGTCAAGTTATTTCTCGAGAAACGATAATTCTTCCTCGTCAACATCACCAGGCAAGTCATTTGATCATGTATCACCTATGTTTTATGCATCCTAGTTCTACCATCCTATGCTGAGTAGGTACTTGGAAATTATGGTTACATATTGTTGTATCATCTGGTAGGCACCCGACAACCATGTTACTTGGCCCGGGATGACAAATTTCATATTGCTATGCTTGAGTAGACGGGATTCTGGTTGAGAGTTTATCACGAGTGATGCGAGAATAATTTAATAACCAAGACCGGTTAAATCAAGACTTTTCAAGGCCTCGTGATGCAATGCAACTCTGGGTGAAGGACGGTTGGTCGGCTCCCTAGAGAAACCAGTGGATGACCAGTAATGCTGGAGACGTGCCATGACATCTTGCGGAAAGCTTCACCCAAGGCTTACCTGCACAGCCACAAGTCATTATGGGCTCTGGCTTGGTTGGACAACGTGGCGACTCTAGACAGGCAGTGCTAGCAGATGTAGAAGAACGGTAGGATTGGATGGGCACCTACACGGGATCAGAGGGACCCGTTGAAAGACCATGTTTTGATCATCCAGTCTTCAAACACCCTGAAGTGCGAGGACATACACGGAGGTGATCAAATCTTGTGGGGAACATGTGCAAAACTCTGCAGAGTACTCAAACCTAATCAATTAGCCGTGTCCACGGTCATGGACAACTTGATCCAAAGGAACTGAAGTTATCTGGAATTCTCAACACCATTATATATATTTGATGAGGGTAATATATATAACTTGGGTATGAGAACTGGTTGGCGGAACCATCTCGTTAACAACCAAACTTGTAGTAATATTTTGCTTTTAGCCCCTCTTGTTGTAGGAGAAAATTTGCTTTATGCTAAAACTGGCAGCCCCACCTTCCATATATGCATATAGAATAGATGATTATTATTTTACCCCCTCTCTTTGGTCGCTTGCCAGCATATTCGATATGCTGAACTACACGGCTGCAACGCCTTATGTTGCAGATATTTTCCTCGACGAGTAAGAGTACGATTCAGGGTTACGGTCTACACTCAACTTGCCGTTGGTGTTTATTGGGACTCCACTCCCTTGACTGTTTCCGCTGAGATTTTGAGGTATATATCAATTTAACGTTATTTACATGTGATTGAACTTTGATATATACATTGATATACTGTGTGTGCCAGCATACTGATCCAGGGATGGCACAGACACACAGAGGCTTTAGTCGTTTTGAGTCGGGTCGCTATAGAAATGGTATCAGAGCACATGTTGATTGTAGGACGTGACCCTAGAAACTGGAAACTTCTTAGGCTAGGATCTCTCAAGAAATCTTATTTTTGAGAACACCTTTCACTTCTCATCTCTTCTGACTTCATCAAATGTTCTCTCTCACCTCCAATAGTTAGACAATACCCTTACCCCTTTGACCTCATGAACAATCAATGGAGTTCTACTTCAAAGTAAAGAGGATTTCACCAGGCATTTGAAGAATTGAAGCTACACCCATTGAAGACTCTCAAGACCCGAAGAATTTAAAGACCCTGAAGTGTTCGAATAATTATATGACCATTAGAAGTCCAAACCCCTTTTATATACCCACGTTAGATATGATGATTTGTGAGGCGTCATTGGTGTGTGTTTTCCGACGGCCACAAATAAAACCTATTCTCAAAAATATTGTTTGTATTGTGTGTATCTCCCTCTCTCTCTTACCCATCTCAAAACTTCAACCCTACCAGATGGAGTATGAAGCTGGACTTGTAATCTCTGGACCAAAGACCCAGCTGGAGGCTGAAATATGGATTCAGAACATGGAGAACCACTTCGGGAACAATTTGATTTCAAGGAAGTATGAAGTGGCACAGGCTCTTCAGTACTTTACCCAAAGTGCTGCTATCTGGTGGAAAATGCATCATGCCCTACAAGGTTTTAGTGGAGCAGAAACTTGGGACGAATTCAAGAAGGCTTTGTTAAGATCCCGTCTCATTCAGAAGAGCTATGATAATCCGATGAAGAAGCCTTGTGCATGCAAGATCTGTGGAGAAATAGGACACACCCAGGAAGAACACAATGATGGATGCCCTCATTGTGAGGAAAATCACTCATCGAAGGAATGCCCAACTAGTCAGGTGACTTGTTTCTTGTGTGAAGGAACCGCCCACTACCCAGCCAAGTGTCACATTTACCCCAAGGTGCAACAATTTGTAAAGCAGCAGAAAGAAGCAATGAAGGAAACCCTCAAGAAGATGATTCTAGTAGAACCTGTGATGAAGGAAAATATAGAAGAACCTGATGGACAAAGCCTAACCAGATTTTTCTCCAATGCCTACTACTCATGTGGAGAATAAGGACATTTCTCAGAGAATGCACGAAGGAAATCCATAAATATCTAGGGGACTTCCCCGACATAAAAAGTAGAGTTGGATCCACTTGAAATAGAAGTACTAACCAGAATGAAGCATTCCGAAAAGAAGAAAATGTACATTCGGAAAAGCCAAATCTCTGCACAGAAGGATCTGAGTCATATCTCATGTTTTAAATGCAAGACGTTAGGTCACTATGCCAATATATGCCCAACAAGGAAGCGGGAAACCAAGGAGTAATAGCAAACACCAAGAAGCCCCGAGACTTGTCGGAACTCATTTGTTTTCATTGCAAGGAAGCAGGACATTATGCTAGTAATTGTCCACAGGGGAAGAAAGCTAAAATGGAGTAGTTAAGTTTTGACAATGGCAATAAGTGTAACATGAAGCACTCTTGTTTTCATGAGATTATAGAGTTGAATTTTGTAACAGAAGTCTCTGAGATTGTAATAACTTTGTGAATCAATAAATTTATGTGTCATGGTTTCCTATGTCGAAATTGTATGAGTTATTTCTCTATGAACAAATATCTCTAACCATTTCGAGGATATGAGAAAATATGGTCTATGCTGACATGAGTATATTTCATTTTAAGTGTGGTAGTAATCGGTAAACCCACATGATCCAAGGAGTAGGAATGTACCATCCATACCAAGGAGCCATACCCACTGAATACCATTGAAGGAAATACTGGACCATATCAAACTATGGGGATGACAATAGAGGAATAATGTACCTCGGAATTGGAAATTTGAGGATAGATTTAAAATGAGGAACAAGCACTTTTATTGGTACATGGACCAATGGTAAGGAAAATGAGTTCAAAGAACACAATGGGTACCAAGGATGCATCTCGGGATTTTCATGAAGGTAATCCCAAGAGCATGAAGGAATAAGCTATGATGGATCATTAAACGTTTTCTTAGGAGCATACGAAAACCTGAGAGTGGTGAAGAATATGATAGATGTTTTGTTCAGCTTGCAGAACCAACGGATCCATGTGAACTTCGTTCGTGTACAAGAGAAATTCCGCAATGCTTGGGAGGATGCCCAAGTGTTAGAATGTGAGATTAGCTAAACCTTATACAGAGTAATGATTTGGGTGCAGAACAGGGTTTTAAATTGCCGGCTATTATCAGCTATAGCTGCCGCTATTGCTGTTTCTGCAGTGTCCAGCTATTTTGCTTTCCTTCACAATATTGCCGCTATAGCCCGCTATAGCCTCAAATAACCCATCTATAGCCCCAAATAGCTCAATGAAAAAGCCAGCCGCTAAATTCAATAGCCGCCAATTTAAAACCTTGGTGCGGAATGGATTGATCACCATGACGACTTACTCTTATCATTCTCTTGCTATTCGGAATAGTAAATCTGAGAGAATTACCCATAGTAGAGAGACGACGTTCTTTGAAGCTTTTGTTTAAGCCTTAGAATGGTACAAGGAAAGCCCATGTACATGGCAATAGTCGTCACGCGTAGGAAATTTTACGGTGAGGATGAAGCCAAGACCCTTCTTTCTGCAGGATAACCACAAATGGTAGAGCACCATGAGAATCATCGATAGGTTATTTAGAATGGTCACGAGACTTGTCAGTTAAGAAGACCCGGTAACGGAAGAAGCTTGTATCAACAGAAGAACCCTTGATTTTTATGAGAACATTATGAGTATAAAGGAAGAGCATCACCATAGGAGTTAGTATGAAGACTGTGAGGAGTCAGATGCCAAAACCCGAGAGGATTTCTGAAATTCCGACGGACCAGTAGCTCTCATTTTAAGTGCGGTAGCATCCCACTTTGCAGAAGATTGGTTTTGTTCGAAGACCCCAAACCCTAACCTTTCTTTCTAGCCTCTTCGAATCTCAAGGACGAGATTCATTTTAAGTATGGTAGGTTTGTAACATCCCAAATTTTGGAATGTTAATATAACTATTAGATTGTTTGTTTGTTTGTTTGAGTGATTGAAACTTGAGAGAAGTTTGAAACTTTTAAAAAACTTTTGAATGAGAGGGAAGAAAATGACTTTCCCCTTTTCCTGTGAATTCAAATTCATCCATTTAAAATCAATGAGAAAAGATGACATGACTTCTTCAACTATAAAAAATTTGAATGAAGGTGGCATTTGAATTTCTTCCGATTTTGGTTTTGAAATTCTATTTTTCTCCAGTCAAGAAATGCCGGGAATAAATTCTTGCCAAGCAAGAAAGAGAGAAGGAACATGACCGTCCAACACCAGGGACATTCATTGAAATATGTTTGAGCCAAGAAAACAAAAATTTAATTGAGAAAATATTTGCAAAAAGAAATATAGCATTTTGGGAATTTTCTGAAAATACATTTTTTTAAGTTTTTATTTTGGTCGTGGAAAAATGTCCATCATTTAGATTTTATTTTCATGATAATTTTAGTATATAGAAAGTCTATATTTCGAATTTATTTGGTTTCCCTTTTATCGTTTACTTTCCGGTTTTTTAAAATAGGGAAAGATATCTCTTTTATTAGGAAACCTTGAGCTGGCCCGTTAAGGACTTTCCAACTTGGCCCAACCGGCATCATCTCCTACCTCTCGTCACTTTCCCATGTACACAAGTTTTCCATGGCAATGGAGACAAGAATCTCCACTTGCCCAATCTACCTCTCCTTTCCATCCATGCTCCTCCCGACCCCCCTATAAGAGAGCCCCGACTCCCCTCGTCTCATTTTCCCCCTCACCACGACCTCTCCCTGCCCGCAGCCACCTCGCCATCACCCTCCACTTCCCTGCCTCACCAAGCTCTACAGGAGTTTCCCCAGCGCCCAGGCTCCCTGCCGAGCCCTCCTCTGGTACTCCACGTCGCCCCCTACACCAACCTGCAGCACCCCATCGCCTTCCCCCTCGTCGGAGCAGCCCCACCTCGCCGGCCAAGCTCCCAGCCACGGCCAACCTTCCACCCACGGTGAGCTTCAAAAAAATCCCGTCACAGTTTTTTTCCAGAAAAAGTGCAATCTTAGAAAATTCATATCTGTTAGTCTATAACTCCGAATTAGGTGATTCTTTTTGCGTTAGATCACAAATTTCTTGTAGTTTCCGAAAATATATAATGTGTCTATGTTTCGATTTATAAAATTTGAATTAGATCAGATTTGATTTAAATCTTGTTTTGCTTATACCGGGAGTTTAAAAATAGCTTTTAAATTAATTCTTTTTGCTATTGTTTCCTATTGATCATATCTTTTAGTAGTTTATGTTTCATTTTTTTAATATTTTTTTAAATATTTTTACTTCTGGTTTAGTTCTTTTAGGATTATGACTATATCTTTTTTCCATAATTGTTTTTAAATTATTTTCTTTTATATTTGAGAAAGTTTATATTTTGTTTTCTGGTAGTTAACAGTAGGTTTTAAAAAAAACAAATTTTCATTTTATTTGTTATCATGAAATCAATTCTAGTTCTCTAATAACTTGTAATTGATTTCCCTACTAGTTTAACTCCCATTTGAAAATACTTTCAAATAGTTTATGAAAAATACTTTATTTTATCTTAGTTAATTATATATTTTTTTTCTCTGTTATTTTAGTGTGTTATTTTCAGTTAGAACAAAAACTATTTAGTGTTTGATGTAGTAGAAGACTCCCTAGTTTTCTTTCAAATTTCCTTGGATTCTTATTCGCTCTCTCTTTTGTTTTGATTGCTAGAAAGATTGCTAGTATGAGTGCTTACGTGAATGATATGTTTGTTATATAGATTTCATCGGAGAGTGATGTTGGAATTATGCCCTAGAGGCAATAGTAAATATAGTTATTATTATAATTCCTGTATCAAGATAATCGTTTATTATCCATGCTATAATTGTATTGAATGAAGACTCATTTACATGTGTGGAAACATAGACAAAACACTGTCCCTAGCAAGCCTCTAGTTGGCTAGCCAGTTGATCAAAGATAGTCAGTGTCTTCTGATTATGACCAAGGTGTTGTTGCTTGATAACTGGATCACGTCATTAGGAGAATCACGTGATGGACTAGACCCAAACTAATAGACGTAGCATGTTGATCGTGTCATTTTGTTGCTACTGTTTTCTATGTGTCAAGTATTTGTTCCTATGACCATGAGATCATATAACTCACTAACACCGGAGGAATACTTTGTGTGTATCAAACGTCGCAACGTAACTGGGTGACTATAAAGATGCTCTACAGGTATCTCCGAAGGTGTTCGTTGAGTTAGTATGGAACAAGACTGGGATATGTCACTCCGTGTGACGGAGAGGTATCTCGGGGCCCACTCGGTAATACAACATCACACACAAGCCTTGCAAGCAATGTAACTTAGTGTAAGTTGCGGGATCTTGTATTACGGAACGAGTAAAGAGACTTGCCGGTAAATGAGATTGAAATAGGTATGCGGATACTAACGATCGAATCTCGGGCAAGTAACATACCGAAGGACAAAGGGAATGACATACGGGATTATATGAATCCTTGGCACTGAGGTTCAAACGATAAGATCTTCGTAGAATATGTAGGATCCAATAAGGGATCCAGGTCCCGCTATTAGATTTTGACCGAGGAGTCTCTCGGGTCATGTCTACATAGTTCTCGAACCCGGAGGGTATGCACACTTAAGGTTCGACATTGTTTTATGCGTATTTGAGTTATACGGTTGGTTACCGAATGTTGTTCGGAGTCCCGGATGAGATCACGGACGTCACGAGGGTTTCCGGAATGGTCTGGAAACGAAGATTGATATATAGGATGACCTCATTTGATTACCGGAAGGTTTTCAGAGTTACCAGGAATGTGCCGGGAATGACGAATGGGTTCCGAGATTTCACCGTGGGGGGCAACCCACCCCGGGGAAGCCCATAGGCCTTGAGGGTGGCGCACCAGCCCTTAGTGGGCTGGTGGGACAGTCCAAAAGGGCCCTATGCGCATTGGAAGAAAAATCAAAGAGAAAAGAATAAAAAGGAGGAGGTGGGAAAGGAAAGAAGGACTCCAACCACCAAACCAAGTAGGACTCGGTTTGGGGGGGAGTCCTACCCCCCTTTGGCTTGGCCGACCCAAGGTCCCTCTCCCACCTATATATACGGAGGTTTTAGGGCTGATTTGAGACGACTTTTCCACGGCAGCCCGACCACAAACCTCCACGGGTTTTCCTCTATATCGCGTTTCTGCGGAGCTCGGGCGGAGCCCTGCTGAGACGAGATCATCACCAACCTCCGGAGCGCCGTCACGCTGCCGGAGAACTCTTCTACCTCTCCGTCTCTCTTGCTGGATCAAGAAGGCCGAGATCATCGTCGAGATCAAGAAGGCCGAGATCAAGAAGGCCGAGATCATCGTCTGAACGCGGAGGTGCCGTCCGTTCGGCACTAGATCGTGGGACTGATCGCCGGATAGTTCGCAGGGCGGATCGAGGGACGTGAGGACGTTCCACTACATCAACCGCGTTCACTAACGCTTCTGCTGTACGGTCTACAAGGGTACGTAGATCACTCATCCCCTCTCGTAGATGGACATCACCATGATAGGTCTTCGTGCGCGTAGGAATATTTTTGTTTCCCATGCGACGTTCCCCAACAGTGGTATCAGAGCTAGGTTCATGCGTAGATGTCTTCTCGAGTAGAACACAAAATTTTTTGTGGGCGGTGATGTGCGTTTTGCTGCCCTCCTTAGTCTTTTCTTGATTCCGCGGTATTGTTGGATTGAAGCGGCTTGAACGGACATTACTCGTACGCTTACGAGAGACTGGTTTCATCGCTACGAGTAACCCCGTTGCTCAAAGATGACTGGCAAGTGTCGGTTTCTCCAACTTTAGTTGAATCGGATTTGACCAAGGAGGTCCTTGGATGAGGTTAAATAGCAACTCATATATCTCCGTTGTGGTGTTTGCGTAAGTAAGATGCGATCCTACTAGATACCCATGGTCACCACGTAAAACATGCAACAACAAAATTAGAGGACGTCTAACTTGTTTTTGCAGCGTATGCTTGTGATGTGATATGGCCAACGATGTGATGTGATATATTGGATGTATGAGATGATCATGTTGTAATTGATAATATCGACTTGCATGTCGATGGTACGGCAACCGGCAGGAGCCATAGGGTTGTCTTTATACTAATGTTTGTGCTTGCAGATGCGTTTACTATTTTGCTAGGATGTAGCTTTAGTAGTAATAGCATGAGTAGCACGACAACCCCGATGGCGACACGTTGATGGAGATCATGGTGTGGCGCCGGTGACAAGAAGATCGTGCCGGTGCTTTGGTGATGGAGATCAAGAAGCACGTGATGATGGCCATATCATGTCACTTATGAATTGCATGTGATGTTAATCCTTTTATGCACCTTATTATGCTTAGAACGACGGTAGCATTATGAGGTGATCTCTCACTAAAATTTCAAGACGAAATTGTGTTCTCCCCGACTGTGCACCATTGCTATAGTTCGTCGTTTCGAGACACCACGTGATGATCGGGTGTGATAGACTCAACGTTCACATACAACGGGTGCAAAACAGTTGCGCACGCGGAACACTCGGGTTAAGCTTGACGAGCCTAGCATGTGCAGACATGGCCTCGGAACACATGAGACCGAAAGGTCGATCATGAATCATATAGATGATATGATTAGCATAAGGATGCTTACCACTGAAACTATACTCAACTCACGTGATGATCGGACTTGAGCTAGTGTAAGTGGATCATGAACCACTCAAATGACTAGAGAGATGTACTTTTTGAGTGGGAGTTTAGCGAATAATTTGATTAAGTTAAACTCTAATTATCTTGAACATAGTCTAAGTCCACTTTGAATATATTTGTGTTGTAGATCATGGCTCACGCGACAGTCACCCTGAATTTTAATACGTTCCTAGAGAAAGCCAAGTTGAAAGATGATGGAAGCAATTTTGTAGACTGGGCTCATAATCTTAAGCTAATCTTACAAGCTGGGAAGAAGGATTATGTCCTTAATGCTGCGCTAGGAGATGAACCACCCGCTACGGCTGGTCAGGATGTTAAGAATGCTTGGTTAGCACGTAAGGAGGACTACTCAGTAGTTCAATGTGCAGTCTTGTATGGCTTAGAACCGGGACTTCAACGTCGCTTTGAGCGTCATGGAGCATTTGAGATGTTCCAGGAGTTGAAGTTTATCTTTCAGAAGAACGCCCGAATCGAGAGGTATGAGACCTCCGATAAATTCTATGCTTGCAAGATGGAGGAGAACTCGTCTGTCAGTGAACATGTGCTCAAAATGTCTGGGTACTCAAACCGTCTAGCTAAGCTGGGGATTGAACTCCCGCAAGAGGCTGTCATTGACAGAATCCTTCAATCACTGCCGCCAAGCTATAAAGGCTTTGTGTTGAACTACAACATGCAAGGGATGAACAAGTCACCCGGCGAGTTGTTTGCGATGCTGAAAGTCGCAGAGTCTGAACTCCGTAAAGAGCATCAAGTGTTGATGCTGAATAAGACCACTAGTTTCAAGAGAAACGGCAAAGGCAAGAAGGGTAATTCAAAAAGGAGCGGCAAGCCTGTTGCCAATCCGACGAACAAACCCAAAGCTATACCTAAGCCTGAAACAGAGTGTTACTATTGCAAGGGTATGGGTCACTGGAAGCGCAATTGCCCCAAGTATCTGGCAGATGAGAAGGCGGCCAAAGAAAAATCAGGTATATTTGATATACATGTTATTGATGTGTACTTAACCGGCTCTCGTAGTAGTGCCTGGGTATTCGATACCGGTTCTGTTGCACATATTTGCAACTCGAAACAGGAACTGCGGAATAGACGAAGGCTGGCGAAAGATGAAGTGACGATGCGCGTAGGAAATGGTTCCAAGGTTGATGCAATCGCTGTCGGCACAGTTTTACTTCAGTTACCATCAGGATTAGTTATGAACTTGAATCATTGTTATTTAGTGCCTGCGTTGAGCATGAACATTATATCTGGATCTTGTTTATTGCGAGACGATTACTCTTTTAAGTCAGAGAATATTGGTTGTTCTATTTCTATGAGTAACATCTTTTATGGTCATGCACCCAATGTGAAAGGATTGTTCATATTGAATCTTGATAGCGATACACACATACATAACATTGAGACCAAAAGAGTTAGAGTTAACAATGATAGCGCCATATTTTTGTGGCACTGCCGCTTAGGTCATATTGGTGTAAAGCGCATGAAAAAACTCCATGCCGATGGACTTTTGGAGTCACTTGACTTTGATTCACTTGACACGTGCGAACCATGCCTCGTGGGCAAGATGACTAAAACTCCGTTCTCCGGAACAATGGAGCGTGCAAGTGACTTGTTGGAAATCATACATACCGATGTGTGTGGTCCGATGAGCGTAGAGGCACGCGGCGGATATCGTTATTTTCTCACCTTCACTCACGATTTGAGTAGATATGGTTATGTCTACTTAATGAAGCACAAGTCTGAAACATTTGAAAAGTTCAAGCAATTTCAGAGTGAAGTTGAAAATCATCATAACAAGAAGATCAAGTTCCTACGGTCTGATCGTGGGGGTGAATATCTGAGTTTCGAGTTTGGTGCTCACTTAAGACAATGTGGAATTGTTCCACAGTTGACACCGCCTGGAACACCACAGCGTAATGGTGTGTCCGAACGTCGTAATCGTACTTTATTAGAGATGGTGCGATCTATGATGTCTCTTACCGATTTGTCGTTATCGTTTTGGGGTTATGCATTAGAAACAGCTGCATTCACTCTAAATAGGGCACCATCAAAATCCGTTGAGACGACACCATAGGAACTGTGGTATGGCAAAAGGCCAAAGTTGTCATTTCTTAAAGTTTGGGGATGTGATGCTTATGTCAAAAAGCTTCAGCCTGACAAGCTGGAACCCAAAGCGGAAAAGTGCATCTTCATAGGTTACCCAAAAGAGACAGTTGGGTACACCTTCTATCTCAAATCCGTGGGAAAAGTGTTTGTTGCTAAAAACGGAGCTTTTCTCGAGAAGGAGTTTCTCTCGAGAGAATTGAGTGGGAGGAAGATAGAACTTGACGAGGTTGTCGAACCTCTCATCCCTCTGGATGGTGGCGCAGGGCAAGGGGAAACTTGTGTCGTGGCGACGCCGGTTGAGGAGGAAGTTAATGATGATGATCATGAAACTCCGGTTCAAGTTTCTGTCAAACCACGCAGGTCGACGAGACCACGTGCTGCTCCAGAGTGGTACGGTAATCCCGTCTTATCAATCATGTTGTTGGACAACAATGAACCTGCAAATTATGAAGAAGCAATGGTGGGCCCAGATTCCAACAAATGGCTAGAAGCCATGAAGTCCGAGATAGGATCCATGTATGAGAACAAAGTGTGGACTTTGGAGGTACTGCCTGAGGGCTGCAAGGCTATTCAGAACAAATGGATCTTTAAGAGGAAGACGGACGCTGAAGGCAATGTGACCGTTTATAAAGCTCGACTTGTGGCAAAAGGTTTTTCACAAGTTCAAGGAGATGACTACGATGAGACATTCTCACCCGTAGCGATGCTTAAGTCCATCAGAATCATGTTAGCAATAGCTGCATTTTTCGATTATGAAATCTGGCAGATGGATGTCAAAACGGCGTTCCTTAATGGTTTCCTTAAGGAAGAATTGTATATGATGCAACCTGAAGGTTTTGTCGATCCAAAGAATGCTAACAAGGTGTGCAAGCTCCAGCGATCCATTTATGGACTGGTGCAAGCATCTCGGAGTTGGAACAAACGCTTTGATGAGGTGATCAAAGCATTTGGGTTTATACAAGTGGTTGGAGAATCTTGTATTTACAAGAAAGTGAGTGGGAGCTCTGTGGTGTTTCTAATATTATATGTGGATGACATATTGCTGATTAGAAACAACGTAGAGTTTATGGAGAGCATAAAGGATTACTTGAATAAAAGTTTCTCTATGAAGGACCTAGGAGAAGCTGCTTACATTCTATGCATTAAGATCTATAGGGATAGATCAAAACGCCTGATAGGACTTTCACAAGGCACATACCTTGATAAAGTTTTGAAGAGGTTCAAAATGGAACAGTCCAAGAAGGGGTTCTTGCCAGTTTTGCAAGGTACGAGATTGAGTAAGACTCAGTGCCCAGCAACTGATGAAGATAGAGAGCATATGCGCTCCGTCCCCTATGCTTCAGCCATAGGTTCTATCATGTATGCAATGTTGTGCACTAGACCGTACGTTAGCCTGGCCATAAATATGGCAGGTAGGTTCCAGAGTAATCCAGGAGTGGATCACTGGACAGCGGTCAAGAATATCCTGAAGTACCTGAAAAGGACTAAGGATATGTTTCTCGTGTATGGAGGTGACGAAGAGCTCGCCGTAAAAGGTTACGTCGATGCAAGCTTTGACACAGATCCGGATGACTCTAAGTCGCAAACCGGATACGTATTTATTCTTAATGGGGGTGCGGTAAGCTGGTGCATTTCCAAGCAAAGCGTGGTAGCAGATTCTACATGTGAAGCAGAGTACATGGCTGCCTCGGAGGCGGCTAAGGAGGGTGTCTGGATGAAGCAGTTCATGACGGATCTTGGAGTGGTGCCAAGCGCACTGAATCCAATAACCTTGTTCTGTGACAGGACGGGTGCCATTGCCTTAGCAAAGGAACCACGGTTTCACAAGAAGTCCAGACACATCAAACGACGCTTCAACCTCATCCGCGACTACGTCAAAGGAGAGGACGTAAATATATGCAAAGTGCACACGGATCTGAATGTAGCAGACCTGCTGACTAAACCTCTTCCACAGCCAAAGCATGATCAACACCAGAACTGTATGGGTGTTAGATTTATTACAATGTAATTCGCATGATGATGTGAGGGCTAGATTATTGACTCTAGTGCAAGTGGGAGACTGTTGGAATTATGCCCTAGAGGCAATAATAAATATAGTTATTATTATTATTCCTGTATCAAGATAATCGTTTATTATCCATGCTATAATTGTATTGAATGAAGACTCATTTACATGTGTGGATACATAGACAAAACACTGTCCCTAGCAAGCCTCTAGTTGGCTAGCCAGTTGATCAAAGATAGTCAGTGTCTTCTGATTATGAACAAGGTGTTGTTGCTTGATAACTGGATCACGTCATTAGGAGAATCACGTGATGGACTAGACCCAAACTAATAGACGTAGCATGTTGATCGTGTCTTTTTGTTGCTACTGTTTTCTACGTGTCAAGTATTTGTTCCTATGACCATGAGATCATATAACTCACTAACACCGGAGGAATACTTTGTGTGTATCAAACGTCCCAACGTAACTGGGTGACTATAAAGATGCTCTACAGGTATCTCCGAAGGTGTTCGTTGAGTTAGTATGGATCAAGACTGGGATTTGTCACTCCGTGTGACGGAGAGGTATCTCAGGGCCCACTCGGTAATACAACATCACACACAAGCCTTGCAAGCAATATAACTTAGTGTAAGTTGCAGGATCTTGTATTACAGAATGAGTAAAGAGACTTGCCGGTAAACGAGATTGAAATAGGTATGCGGATACTGACGATCGAATCTCGGGCAAGTAACATACCGAAGGACAAAGGGAATGACATACGGGATTATATGAATCCTTGGCACTGAGGTTCAAACGATAAGATCTTCGTGGAATATGTAGGATCCAATATGGGCATCCAGGTCCCGCTATTGGATATTGACCGAGGAGTCTCTCGGGTCATGTCTATATAGGTCTCAAACCCGCAGGGTCTGCACACTTAAGGTTCGACGTTGTTTTATGCGTATTTGAGTTATATGGTTGGTTACCGAATGTTGTTCGGAGTCCCGGATGAGATCACGGACGTCACGAGGGTTTCCGGAATGGTCCGGAAATGAAGATTGATATATATGATGACCTCATTTGATTACCGGAAGGTTTTCGGAGTTACCGGGAATGTGCCGGGAATGACGAATGGGTTCCGGGAGTTCACCGGGGGGGGCAACCCACCCCGGGGAAGCCCTTAGGCCTTGAGGGTGGCGCACCAGCCCTTAGTGGGCTGGTGGGACAGCCCAAAAGGGCCCTATGCGCATTTGTAGCGACCCGACTCAAAACAAGTCAAGCCTCTGTGTAGCTGTGCCATCCCTGGATCAGTATGCTGGCACACACAGTACATCAATGTATATATCAAAGTGCAATCACATGTAAATAGCGTAAAATTGATATATACCGTAAATATCTCAGCGGAAGCAGTCAAGGGAGTGGAGTCCCAATAAACACCAACGGCAAGTCGAGTGTAGACCGTAACCCTGAATCGTACTCTTACTCGTCGAAGAAAAATATCTGCAACATAAGACATTGCAGCCGTGTAGGTCAGCATATTGAATATGCCGGCAAGTCACATAAGAGAGGGGTGAAAAGTAATCATCTATACTATATGCATATATGGTAGGTGGGGCTATAAGTTTTTAGCGAAAAGCAAGTTTTCTCCTACAACAAGAGTGGGCTAAAAGCAAAATGTTACTACACTGTTGGTTGTTAACGAGATGGTTCCGCCAACCAGTTCTCGTACCCGAGTTGTCAATAATTACCCTCATCAAATATATATATAATGGTGTTGAGAAATCCAGATAACTTCAGTTCCTTTGGCTCAAGTTGTCCATGACCGTGGACACGGCTAATCGATTAGGTTTGAGTACTCTGCAGAGTTGTGCACACGTTCCCCACAAGATTTGATCGCCTCCGAGTATGTCCTCGCACATCAGGGTGCTTGAAGACCGGATGATCAAAACATGGTCTTTCAACGGGTCCCTCTGAATCCCTGTCGGTGCCCATCCATTCCTACCGTTCTTCTACATCTGCTAGCACCGCCTGTCCAGAGTCGCCGCGTTGTCCAACCAATCTAGAGCCCATAATGACTTGTGGCTGTGCAGGTAAGCCTTGGGTCTTGAAAATATCCGTCCGTCTCTTTGAGCCTGGGTGAAGCTTTCCGCAGGATGTCATGGCCTCTCCAGCATCCCGGGTCATCCACTAGGTTCTCCAGGGAGCCGATCAACCTTCCTTCACCCAGAGGTGCATTGTGTCCGAGGTCTTGAAAATCTTGTCTTAACCGGTCTTCATTATTTAATCAGCCTCGCATCACTCGTGTTATGCACTCAACCGAAATCGCGTCTACTCAAGCATAGCAATTTGAAATTTGTCGTCCCGGGGCCAAGTATCGGGGTTGTTGTGTGCCTACCACATGATACTACAATCTATACTAAAATTTCCAAGTACCTAAGCAGCATGCAATTGGGCATAGGCTGGTAGAACTACGATGCATAAGAACATAGGTGATAGTATGATCAAAGTGACTTGCCTGGTGATGTTGACGAAGAAGAATTTCTCGAGAAAATAACTTGATAGACTACTCGTCACTCTCCGATGAAATCTATATAACAAACATATCATTCACATAAGCACTCATACTAGCAATCATTCTAGCAATCAAAACAAAAGAGGGAGCGAATGGGAATCCGAAGGAAACTTCAAATAAGACTAGGGAGTCTTCTACTACATAAAACACTAAATAGTTTTTGTCCAATAGAAAATAATAACATGGAACTAAGATATAAATTTAACTAAGATAAAATAAAGTATTTTTCACAAAACTATTTGAAAGTATTTCCAAACGGGATTTGAAACAGTGGAGAAACCAATTGCAAGTTACTAAGGAACTAGAATTGATTTCATGAAAACAAATAAAACTAAAATAAAAACTTGTTGCCAAACTACTGTTTAACTAACAGAAACAAAACATAATATTTCTGAAATAATAAAGAAAATATTTTAAAACAAAAGTAGAAAAAGGAATTAGCCGAAATCCTAAAAGAGGTGAAACAGAAATTGTTTCGCAAGAAACAGTGAGCTAAAATACTCAAACAAATCTGAAATTTTTACCACTGATAAATAAGATCACTAATGATCAGTAGCAAAAAGAATCAAATTAAAAGCTGTTTTTAAACTCTGGGAATAAGCAAAACAAGCTTTAATTCAAATCTGATCGAACTCAATTTTTATAAATCCAAACATAGAAAACTTATATACCTACAGAAACTGCATAAAATTTATGATCCAACGCAAAAAGAATCACCTAATTCGGAGTTATAGACTAATAGATATGAATTTTCTAATATTGCAATTTTCTGAAAAAACTGCAATACGGGATTTCGTGAATCTCACCATGGGTAACAGAGAGGAAGAACTCCGGCGAGGTAGCTGCTCCGGCGAGGTGGGGAGGTCGCCGGCGGGGAGGGGGAACGGCGGAGGGGGTCACGGAGGTGAGGAAGGGGGCGTCAGGGGCTCCTGGGCGTTCTTCTGTTCGGCTCCTTGCAGGAACAACAATGGTGGGGGCGTCGTGGCTACGGGCAGGGAGGAGACGAGGTGATGGGGAAAATGGAACGAGGAGAGGAGAGGCGTTCTTATAGGGGTGGTGGGAGGCTCGGGAAGAAATTGTAGCCCGCGAATCGGGGGAGGGAAGCTTCCTAGGAAGCTTCTACCATGGCCACACAAGGAAGCTCGTGAGGAGGAAGAACAAGGTGGGATTGGGCCAGATTGGTTTCCTAACGTGGCCCAAGTACATTCCTAAAATAAGAGATCTCTTTCCCTTTTTATTAAAATAGGAATTAATACGATTAAAAGGAAATAGAATATCCTCGGAATATAGGGGTAATATATATTGAAATTTTCAGAAAAATAAATCCAAAAAGATGGGCATTTTTCCACGGTCAAAATAAACACTTCAAAAAAATGTTTTTTCAGAAAATCCCCTAAATGCTTTATTTCTTTTTGGCAATTAATTTCTCCATAAAACTTTGGCTCAAAATATTTCAGAAATGCCTCACATTTTGGAGGGTCATTTTCCTCCGCTCTTTCTTGCGTGCAAGAATTTTGTCGGGGCATTTTCTCGGGGAAGAAAAATATAGAAAAGCAAAAGAATTTTTTTTTGAAAGATTTCAAATGCAACTCCATTCAAATTCTTTATAGTTGAAGAAGTCATGTCATCTTCTCTCATTGCTTTTGAATTTGAATTTACCGGAGAAGGGGAAAGTCATTTTATTCCCTCTCATTCAAAAGTTTTGAAAAGTTTCAAATTTCACTCAAGTTTCAATCACTCAAGAAAACAAACAAACAATATAATAATTATATTAACATTCCAAAATTTGGGATGTTACAGCATTGGAAGAAAAATCAAAGAGAAAGAAAAAGGAGGAGGTGGGACAGGAAAGAAGGACTCCACCCACCAAACCAAGTAGGACTCGGTTTGGGGTGGAGTCGCCCCCTTTGGCTCGGCCGACCCCCTTGGGGCTCCTTGAGCCCCAAGGCAAGCTCCCCCCTCTCCCACCTATATATACGGAGGTTTTAGGGCTGATTTGAGACGACTTTTCTATGGCAGCCCGACCACATACCTCCACGGTTTTTCCTCTAGATCGCGTTTCTGCGGAGCTCGGGCGGAGCCCTGCTGAGACGAGATCATCACCAACCTCTGGAGCGTCGTCACGCTGCTGGAGAACTCTTCTACCTCTCCGTCTCTCTTGCTGGATCAAGAAGGCCGAGATCATCGTCGAGCTGTACGTGTGCTGAACGCGGAGGTGCCGTCTGTTCGGCACTAGATCGTGGGACTGATCGCGGGATAGTTCGCAGGGCGGATCGAGGGACGTGAGGACGTTCCACTACATCAACCGCGTTCACTAACGCTTCTGCTGTACGGTCTACAAAGGTACGTAGATCACTCATCCCCTCGCGTAGATGGACATCACGATGATAGGTCTTCGTGCGCGTAGGAAATTTTTTGTTTCCCATGCGACGTTCCCCAACAAGTGACGAGTAGTCTATCAAGTTATTTCTCGAGAAACAATAATTCTTCCTCGTCAACATCACCAGGCAAGTCATTTGATCATGTATCACCTATGTTTTATGCATCGTAGTTCTACCATCCTATGCCCAATTGCACGCTGAATAGGTACTTGGAAATTATGGTTACATATTGTAGTATCATCTGGTAGGTACCCAACAACCCCGTTACATGGCCCGGGACGACAAATTTCATATTGCTATGCTTGAGTAGACGGGATTCTGGTTGAGAGTTTATCACGAGTGATGCGAGAATAATTTAATAACCAAGACCGTTAAGTGAAGACTTTTCAAGACCTCGTGATGCAATGCAACTCCGGGTGAAGGACGGTTGATCGGCTCCCTGGAAGAACAAGTGGATGACCCGGGATGCTGGAGACGTGCCATGACATCTTGCGGAAAGCTTCACCCAGGCTCGAAGAGACGGACGGATATTTTCAAGACCCAAGGCTTACCTGCACAGCCACAAGTCATTATGGGCTCTGGCTTGGTTGGACAACGTGGCGACTCTGGACAAGCAGTGCTAGCAGATGTAGAAGAACGGTAGGAATGGATGGGCACCGACACGGGATCAGAGGGACCCGTTGAAAGACCATGTTTTGATCATCCGGTCTTCAAACACCCTGAAGTGCGAGGACATACACGGAGGCAATCAAATCTTGTGGGGAACGTGTGCAAAACTCTCAAGAGTACTCAAACCTAATCGATTAGCCGTGTCCACGGTCATGGACAACTTGAGCCAAAGGAACTGAAGTTATCTGGAATTCTCAACACCATTATATATATTTGATGAGGGTAATATTTATAACTTGGGTATGAGAACTGGTTGGCGGAACCATCTCGTTAACAACCAACCTTGTAGTAATATTTTGCTTTTAGCCCCTCTTGTTGTGGGAGAAAATTTGCTTTACGCTAAAACTTACAGCCCCACCTGCCATATATCCACATAGAATAGATGATTATTATTTTACCCCCTCTCTTTGGTGGCTTGCCAGCATATTCAATATGCTGACCTACACGGCTGCAACGTCTTAAGTTGCAAATATTTTCCTCGACGAGTAAGAGTACGATTCAGGGTTACGGTCTACACTCAACTTGCCGTTGGTGTTTATTGGGACTCCACTCCCTTGACTGTTTCCGCTGAGATTTTGAGGTATATATCAATTTAATGTTATTTACATGTGATTGCACTTTGATATATACATTGATGTACTGTGTGTGCCAGCATACTGATCCAGGGATGGCATAGACACACAGAGGCTTGACTCGTTTTGAGTCGGGTCGCTACACAACGACAACTACGACAACAATAAAAACAACAACAACAATAACAATAATAACAACTACGACAACAACGATAACAACGAGAACAACGAGAACAACGACAACAACAACAACAAGGATGACGACAACGACGACAACAACGACAATGACGAGAACAACGGCAACAACAACAACGACGACGACAACAACAACAACAAGGATGACGACAACGACGACAACAACGACAATGACGAGAACAACGGCAACAACAACAACAACAACGACAACACTGACAACAAGAACAAGAACAAGAACAACAACAAAAACAATAACAACAACGACAACAACAACTGTAACAACAACAACAACAATAACCACAACGACAACAACA
>NC_058519.1:301065082-301070082 GCF_904849725.1 Hordeum vulgare subsp. vulgare
ATATTGTTTGGTCGATATCTCCTCGCTCCGGATGAATTTGAAGGTGATTCCAATTGGGCCTGAAAGCACATAAAATCAACTTTGCAGCCCAAAAAGAATAACCCAATTCGGTATCCGATGTAAAAGTTCTTGGCGTTTTGGTACAGACATGTATGTGCAATCCGAATCTGAGTCCATAACGTGAGAGTCTTGGACTCTAACTTCTCTTGGGCTAAAAGTGATGTGAGAGAACTTCTTGAGCATCAACTAATTATTTCCTTTGTCATGAGAGGACCTATTGAATAGCATCTAACCATTTCCTCTTCACTTGTCTTCACACGTGGTTTGTACAAGTGTTCGGCCATTCTGCATTTAGGCATAAAATAAAAACAACTGAAATATTTTTGTTCCGTATAACATAAATAAATTATTGCAAGACTTTTATCAGAAATCACCTCAAATAAATGAACATATGCAATGATTGTGATAATATCCAAGGTCATCATTTCCTCATCATCAATAATTATCCCCACTCTCATCGAAAGATCGGGCAACACCTACATCAAGTGGTATCAGTTTTCAGGTTGCCCGGTGAGAATTTCAGTTATCCCTTGATTAGATTTATTTTTCTTACCTATTACCAAAGAAAAACCACAAAAAAGAGTTATATCTAGTCATCCTTTGTCCAAGCCAGTCTAAGCCTTTGCAATTTTCTTTTTAGTGCATGCATACTTGAATTATCGGTTGCATCATCGTGTCAAGTTGGTGGTCTTAGCGTCTAGTCTTTTGGAGTTTCGAGTTTTGTTCACAAGTTGTCACTCCGCCGCCGCACCATCTTCATCGCTGTTGCGATATACCACCACCATGCTGCCGTCATCCCTTCCGTTGTCGCTCACCACCATCCATCAATATTCGACACGTGCTCCAATTGTTCATTGTCATTATCATACTTGAGGTCATCTACGTCTAGGCTTGATCCAATCTGCACCTTATCTGATTGGTTGGAGAGAAGAGAAAATAAGTGAGAGAAAAAAAGAGAAAAAAGAAATTAAAAAATTGAGATAAAAATAAAGAGAAAAAAGTATAAAAAAGTGAGAAAAAGAAAGAGAGAAGAGAAAAAACAAAATATTCGGATCATCATCCGTATCTGAATTCGCATTGGAAAGTCTTTTGTGCACTGTTCAGTAAAACACGTGTATCTTCCTCATCAGAAGTCCGTTTTGGCTCCACGAGTACTCAAATTCGAGCTATCGACGAGACGCATCTGCATACTTCGTCAACATAGTTCATTTTTGTCACCTCAAAATCGGCTTATAAATAGTACGTTTTGCCCTCCGAAGGCACTACTAGAAAAGTCTTATCCCCAATATCACTATTAGTGGCGCACCATGATGGTGGTGCACCACTTCTATATAGCAGTGGCGCACCAGAATCAGGTGCGCCATTGCCATGTTTTTACCAATAGCGCACCACATGAGCAGTGCGCCATTGCTATTTTTTGGTCCATCCCCCCCCCCCACTAGACATAGCAATGGCGCACCACACCTAGGTGCGCCACTGCTATGCTACTTAGTAGTGGCGCACCTAGGCGTGGCGCGCCATTACTAACGTCACACACACACCATTTTTAGAATCACCAAAAACCTAACAGAAAAAAAGTTATGATGCTTTTAAGATCTGGAGACAAACAAATTCGAAAATAAAGCAAAAAAATAAATAAATTAGCAATGGCGCACCTTACGAATAATGCGCCACTACTATTTTCCCCTCTGCACAATTCAAAAAATTCGAAAAAAATAGCAATGGCGCATCAGTAAATAGTGCGCCACTACTATTTTCCCACCTTCACAATTAAAAAATATAGCAATGGCGTACCAGTGCAAGGTGCGCCACTGCAAAGTTGGGCTAAAAGGGCCGGCCAGCCACTTACATCTTCATTCTTCTCCTCCTGTCCTCCACTCCATCTCCTCCACTCCTCTCCTCCACTCCATGTCCTCCTCTCCAGCGACCTCCTCCTCCTGACGGTGCTCCTCCTCCGGCGACGTCCTCCTCCCTCCTCTTCTCACGGTCCTCCTCCTCCGGCAACCTCCTCCTCCCTCCTCTCCTCCTCACGGTGCTCCTCCTCCGGCGACCTCCTGGTCCCTCTTGTCCTCCTCACGGTGCTCCTCCTCCGGCAACCTCCTCCTCCCTCCTCTCCTCCTCATGGTGCTCCTCCTCCGGCGACCTCCTCCTATCTCCTCTCCTCCTCACGGTGCTCCTCCTCCGGCGACCTCTTCCTCTACTTCCGGCCACATGTGGAGCTCCCCCGACACAAAGAACGTACCAGATCCAGTTCAAGAATGAAATTTGAAAAAAAATCAAGCAACAAAAAAGAGCAAAAAAACAAGCCAAAAAAATGAGCCAGATCTAGATCCAGATCCAAATTCAAAATTCAAAAACATCAATGGCGCATGGTGGGGGTTAGACGGTGCGCCACTACTATTTTCCTGCCTTCAAAATTCAAAAAAAAAAGAAACAAATAAAAAAAGTTACCAATGGCGCACCAGAGGTGCGCCATTGCTATTTGTTACTAGTAATGGCGCACTACAATGTGCGCCACTGTTACCTGCAATACTAATGGCGCACCAGAGGTGCGCCATTAGTATTTGTTACTAGTGGCGTGGTAATAGTGGCGCACGTATAGTGCACCATTAATAGCAAAAAGTGGTGCGCCACTAATAGCCTTTTTTCTAGTAGTTCATCAATATTTTTTAGGTCCGTTCCCGAATTTTTTGAGTCCTCATACGATCTCGGAATTGAGTGATTCATTTTGCATTCGAAAGCTTTAGTCAGTACCATTCCACAGAAAAGATATAAGAAATTTAACATAATCTTTTTAAGAGGGAAGTTTTAGAGATAGTTTTGGTTTATCCTGTTAGGGGTCATTTATCATCACTATCTTTACTGCCATTGTGATCTTCACTTATATCTTCCTATCCAGATCTAATTCATCTCATCCACTTCAGCTATTTGTTCTTTCACGTGACTCCGTTTGTGTTCTAGGCTCGCGTCTCTAGTACAGTCTAGCCTAGGACCATCATAGTATCGTCGTTCAGCGTTGTTGTTGTGGTTGTTGTTGTTGTGGTTGTGGATGTTGTTGTTGTTGTTGTTCTTTTTGTTGTTGTTGTTGTTGTTGTTGTTGTTATTGTTGTTATTGTTGTAGTTGTTGTTGTTGTCGTCGTTGTGGTCTTCGTTGTTTTTGTGGTTGTTTTTGTTGTTGTTGTCGTTGAGGTCGTTATTGTCGTTGTTGTCGCTGTTTTCATCATTGATGTCGTTGTCGTGGTTTATCGTCATTGTCGTTGTTGTCCTCGTTGTCGTCGTCATCGTCATCGTCATCGTCATCATCGTTGTTGTTGTTCTTGTTGTCGTTGTTGTTGTTGTTGTTGTTGTTGTTGTTGTTGTCGTTCTTGTTATAGTTGTTGTTGTTGTTGTTGATGTCATCGTCATCATCGTCATCAGCAACGTCGTCTTCGTTGTTGTTGTTGTTGTTCTTGTTGATGTAATCGTCATCATCGTCGTCTTCGTTTTTTTTATGTCATCGTCAAGTTCGTCGTCGTCAACGTCGTCTTCGTTGTTGTTGTTGTTGTTGTTGTTGTTGTCATTGTTGTCGATGATGTCATCGTTGGTGTTGTTGTTATTGTTGTTGTTGTTGTTGTTCTCGTTGTCGTCGTCGTCATCATTGTCGTCGTTGTCATCTTTGTTGTTGTTGTTGTTATTGTTGTTGTTTTTGTTTTTCTCATTGTTGTTCGTTTTCTCGTCATTGTCGGTGTTGTCGTCGTCATCATTTGTGTTGTTGGTGGTGTTGTTGTTGTTGTTCTTTGTGTTGTTTTTGTTGTTGTTGTTGTCTTTGAGTTCGTCGTTGTCGTTGTTGTCGATGTTGTAATTATTCTTGTTGTTGTCGTTGTTTATCGTTATTGTCATTGTTGTCGTCGTTGTCGTTGTCGTCATCGTCGTCATCGTTGTTGTTGTTGTTGTTGTAGTCGTCGTCATCGTCGTCGTCGTCGTTGTTCTTGTTGTTGTTGTTGTTGTTGTTGTTATTGTTGTTGTTGTTCTTGTTGTTGTTGTTGTTGTTGTTGTTGTTGTTCTTGTGGTTGTCGTTGTTGTGGTTGTGGATGTTGTTGTTGTTGTTGTTGTTGTTGTTGTTGTTGTTGTTGTTGTTGTTGTTGTTGTTGTTGTTGTTGTTGTTGTTGTTGTTGTGGTTGTCATTGTTTTGGTTCTGGATGTTGTTGTTGTTGTTGTTGTTGTTGTTGTTGTTGTTGTTGTTGTTGTTGTTGTTGTTGTGGTCGTCGTCGTTGTTGTCGTTGTTCTCTTCATTGTCGTTGTTGTCGTCCTTGCCGTAGTCATCGTTGTTGTTGTTGTTGTTGTTGTTGTTGTTGTTGCTGTTGTTGTTGTTGTTGTTGTTGTCGTCGTCGTAGTCGTCGTCTTCATTGTTGATCATTGTTGTCGTTGTTGTTGTTGTTGTCGTTGCTATTGTTGTCGTCACTGTTGTAGTTGTCATTGTTGTCATTGTTCTCGTCATTGTCGTTGATGTTGTTGTTGGTGGTGGTGTTTTTGTTGTTGTTGTTGTTGTTGTTGTTGTTGTTGTGGTTGTTGTTTGTTGTCGTTCTTGTTGTAGTTGTTCTTGTTGTTGTTGATGTCATCGTCATCAGCAACGTCGTCTTCGTTGTTGTTTTTTGTTGTTCTTGTTGATGTAATCGTCATCATCGTCGTCTTCGTTGTTGTTGATGTTGTCATTGTTGTCGATGTTGTTGTTGCTGTTGTTGTTGTTGTTGTTGTTGTTCTCATTGTTCTTCATTTTCTCATCTTTGTTGTTGTGGTCGTCATCATTGTTGGTGTTGTTGTTGTTGTTTTTGTTGTTATTGTTGTTGTTGTTGGTATTTTGATTATCATCATCATCGTCGTCGTCAACGTCGTCTTTGTTGTTGTTACTGTTGTCATTGTAGTTGATGTTGTCATTGTTATTGCCAATGTTGTCACTGTTG
>NC_058519.1:301075082-301087582 GCF_904849725.1 Hordeum vulgare subsp. vulgare
TGTCTGGGTACAGACAGGGCAACTAGAACGCACATGGCCTGATTATACTACAGAGCCGACGTAGGGCCAGATCGTAGCTGGGACACCAGCTACTCGTCGTCGTCGATGTCTACGAAGAACCCTCCATTAGGGTCATTAGCAACCTCTGCAACATTTATTAAGCAAACATGAGTACGAAGGTACTCAGCAAGTCTTTAGGAGAACTAACTACTCATGCAAGGTATCAAAAGGTATTGTGGGGTTTCATGCGGAAAGCCAGCATATGACTCGTGGCTAGACACTTACATTTTTAAATAATTTTGACAACTTGATTTCTTGCACACGAGTCCACTAACACCACAACAATACACTATCGTGGAATCATTCCGTCGCCGTACGGAAATGCCGTCCACGACACTCACGCTTATCTTGGCAATTTTATGAGTAGCCGTTGAAGTTATCTATGAACAACATATGTCTCCAAGTAGTCCATATCCGCGGGCGCGGCTATTCGGATAGATCATAACCCTGCAGGGGTGTACTTCGTCACACACGCTCTCGCCACTTATCGCCATGTGCACGTCATGCACCTCGGCAACCTTCAAGCGGAAGCCCAGCGAGGGAGTCGGCCACGACCGTTAACCACACTAGTACCTAGTCCAGGTTTATCGCCTATTTGAGAGTAACCCGTACGGAAGTCCGGCCGCGGTTTCCAACACGGCCTCAAACGATGTGCGCAGGGTTCCCAAGCCCACCATCCGGGTGCCACTTGGTACACCGTGCCACTGCCTACCGCATCACGGCCCACCTCTCAGGTCAGCACCATGCACGGCCTCCAGCATTACTATAAACACCAGAAACTACTTGCAACTCCTGGACCGACGATTAATAGGCCGAGCGGGGTCATATTTCAGGGCCCAGCATGTGGTAGTATCTAGTCTTGGATTACATACACGGAACTCAGTTCCTAAGGAAGGTTCCAATGAAACAACCCGCCATGTACTCCTACACGGCCTTTCACCGGTACCATTACCAAATCAAGTTCAACACACAACCTTTGCTCACCGAACACATTCTCATAATTCTGTTCATCTCCCGGATGACAGACCATACACAACTCTAAGCATAGCATGCATAGCAGGATAAGGCACATCATAGCTCAAGCAACTATCAGGTATGCTAGGTTGCAAGGTTCGGCTATTTACTGTGACAAGGTTAGGTCATGCAAAGGAAGTGGGTTCAACTATCGTGGCAAAAGCAGTTGAAGCATTTGATCCTAATGCAATAAATAAGTGCAGGAGCAAGAACATGGGAATTATCGGGATGATCAAAAGGGTTGCTTGCCTTGTTGCTTAGAGGAGGAACGATATCCGTCAGACGGATATTCGGTGGAATCCGGGGGTGCGGAGCCTACCGAAATAAATGGTAGCATTCAATAACAATCATATGCAATCAAAATGATGCATGAGCATGGCATGAGAATGCAAGGTGATAAGTTATTATAATCAATATGTATTAGGTTAGAGTTGGTTTGATTCACATTCGAATATCAATTCCAAACGGAGTATTCGGATACCGTTTTAATTTATTCGACCTGATGCTCAGATCAACTTGATGTTAACATGCATGAAATGTCATGGTATGGTACTGATTTGTAATTAGGACAGTGGTGATCATTGCAATCATAATGAAATTTGAATAATTTTGCAAATTCCATTTAAAAAGTAATTATAAGAATTGAATTATTCCTTATTCCACAATTTAGGGTTCTGTAACTTTTTCAAACATAGTTGAAAATAGCATAATCAGAATCCTTGAATTTTTCTGATACTTTTTCATATATAAATTATTTTTGTTGGAGTTACAGATTAATTTCTATGATTTTTACAAGTTTTAGCAATTTCCTGGAATTATTTCTATACTGGAAATTCTAATTATTGCATCAGCATGACATCAGCAGGTCCATCTGGCCGTTGAAAGTCAAACCTGACCAGTGGGACCCACTGGTCAGTCTCTCTGGTCAATTTTAGATTAAGATTCAACTTAATTAACTGATTAAACTTGCTGGACCCACATGTCAGTGACTGATTAACTTATTTGATTTACTTTTATTAGTTTTAAACTTGCCATAGGCTGGCCCCACCAGTCAGTGGCTCAGGCCAGCCGAGATCCACCGGCGGCGAGGTCGTCCTTGCCGGCGGGGAGCCTCCGGCGACCACCAACACGGCGGAGGGGCTCGGAAACAGCGCACAGGGGGCCAAATGCTGCGCGGAGAGCACCAGAGGAACGACACATCTCCCGCAGCTTCATTTCTGCACCTAGCCGGGGCTGATCTGGCCGGAGATGACGCCGGCGACGAGCTTGGCGGCGGCCAAGGCTCGGGCGTCATCGGGGTCTTTGAATCAGAGGGATCTACGCTCGGTTCTTAGCTCCTACGGCATCTACACGTCGACCTGAAGCTGCTGGTGCCCTCGGAAGGACGAGCTGATCATCGGAGGGCTACCGGCGACGAGCGGCAGCGGCGGTCCTCGTCGGGCTCCGGTGAAACTAGAGCTAGAGGAGGGGATCGACGGGAAAAACTTAGGGGAAACGACCGCATGCTCACGGGGAGTGCAGAGCAGGGCTTAGACGACTCGGGGAAGGCCTGGGGGCGACGAATCGACGTGAGAGGTCCGGCGGCCGGAGGTGGAAGACGACGGCGTTGGGGGCGATGCAGAGCTTGGGGAGACGTCAGCTTCTGCAGAGATGACCAGGGCGACAAGGCGGAGCTAACAGACTACTCGGAGGCGGGATCCCATGGCTAGAGGTGCTGCAGCTCGAGCTCGAGCTCGGCTCCAATGGCAGCAGCAATGAGGAGGAAGAGATCTGGGAGGAGGGAGAGAGCCGATGCGGGGAATGGATAGGGGAGGCCTCAGGGGGCTTATCCCCGGCCTTGCCAGCGCGAGGCGGCGGCCAGGCAGGCGCACAGGTGCGTGGCCGCGCCGGAGGAGGCGGCGGCCACCTCCTGCTGCCTACTGGCGCGAGGGAGGGGACGAGCTAAGGATGGGCCGGGCCAGGCTTAGGCGACAGGTAAGGATTTCCCATTTTTTTCTGTTTTTGTTTTTCTGTTTTGCTAACTATTGTTTTGCTAATTATTTCAGCTCCAAAACAAAAAGTAAAAACTATTTTAGACCTCCTGAAATATTGTTATAGCATTCCCAACCATTTCCAAAGTTTTCAACATTTTTGAAAATTTATAGTTTCTGATTTCAAATTGAAAACTTGAAACCAGTAGCCTTTTGCATTTATTTAAAATGCTTAAAGTGTCAAGAAAATAGTTTTCTCCAATGCTCATTTACTTTCATGATTTATCTGAAAGTTTGAACATTTCTTGAGGCCATTTTGGGTTCATTGATTTGAACTAGTTTGAGATTTTCTTTAATTGAAATAGTGGCTAGGGTTTTGAGTTTTTCCTTTGCCACTTTGTTGTTTTTGTTGAAACTTCTTAGATGCAAATGCAAAGAAGACATGAGCACAAGACGAACTTGCTTAAGGGTTAGGGATGTGACAACTCACCCCCACTCAAAAGAATCTCTTCCCGAGATTTAGAAGTCGTCGGGAATAACGCCGGATATTCAAGTCGGAGACGATCCTCTCTTTCCCAAGTTGCCTCCTTTTCAGAATGATTTGACCATTGAACTTTAAGAAACTTGAGGTTTCGACGTCGAGTGGTACGCTCAGCTTGATCAAGTATACGCACGGGTATTCTCGGTATGAAAGGTTATCTTGGAGATCAAGCGTTTCGTGGTCCACTTCACGGATAGGATCCGAAAAGCAACGCCTGAGTTGCGAGACGTGGAAAACATCATGAACCTTGGAAAGATGCGGAGGAAGTTCCAACTGGTAGGCAACTTCTCCTCGTTTGGCAAGAATGCGAAAAGGACCAATGTAACGAGGAGCCAATTTTCCCTTGATACCGAATCGATGGGTACCCTTCAAAGGTGTAACTCGAAGGTAAGCCTTCTCGTCAACTTCAAAGGTCACAACCTTATGATGACGATCATATTGGCTCTTTTGACGAGACTGGGCTGTTTTCAACTTTTCACGAATAATGCGAACCTGCTCTTCTGCATCCTGGATCATATCCGGACCAAAGAGTTGCCTCTCTCCGGTTTCTGACCAATTAAGAGGTGTTCGACATCTTCGTCCATAGAGAACTTCAAAAGGGGCTTTGCCCAAACTTGATTGATAACTATTGTTATAAGCGAATTCGGCGAATGGAAGGCACTTCTCCCAATTCATACCGAACGAAATAACACAAGCTCGGAGCATATCTTCTAGGATTTGATTCACTCTTTCTACTTGACCACTTGATTGAGGATGGAAAGCAGTGCTAAAAGATAAGTGAGTCCCCATGGCATTCTGAAAACTTTCCCAGAAGCGAGAAGTAAAGATACTTCCATGGTCCGAATTAATTTCCAGGGGAACACCATGAAGAGACACTATTCGAGAGATATATAACTCTGCTAGCTGGCTAGCTGTTGTACTCTCACGAACAGGAAGAAAATGAGCCACTTTGGAAAGACGGTCAATGACCACAAAGATAGCATTATTTCCTTTCTTGGTCTTGGGAAATCCGATAATGAAATCCATGCTAACTTTATCCCATTTCCATTCAGGAATAGCTAGAGGTTGAAGGGTGCCAGCAGGGCTTTGATGTTCTGCCTTAACTCGACGACAAACGTCGCAGTTAGCAACGAACTCAGCAATTTCTCTCTTCATCCTAGTCCACCAGAACCTCTGGCGTAGGTCCTGATACATCTTAGTACTACCGGGATGAATGGTGAGAGGAGAATCATGAGCCTCCTTAAGGATTAACTGCCTTAGATGTGGGTTCTTAGGAAGCACTAAACGATTCTGGAAGAACACAACACCTTGATCATTCATGGAAAATTCTTTAGCGTTTCCGCTAAAAATATTCTCCTTGATCCGTGATATACCCTTGTCACGCTTTTGGCCAGCTATAATTTGATCCTTAAGAGTAGGCTTCGCCACCAGGGTAGAAAGGAATCCTTGAGGAACAATATGAAGATTCAACTTCCGAAAGTCCTCATGGAGATGTGGTTGACCTTGTCGTAGCATCAAATTGTTACAATAAGATTTACGACTTAGCGCATCGGCCATAACATTGGCCTTCCCCGGGGTGTAAGTTATCCCTAAGTCGTAATCCGAGATCAACTCAACCCACCGTCTTTGCCTGAGATTCAAATCCGGCTGGGTGAAGATATATTTCAGACTTTGGTGATCAGTGAATATTTCGCAACGATTACCCAGAAGGTAATGTCGCCAGGTTTTTAGTGCATGGACCACAGCTGCAAGCTCAAGGTCATGTGTGGGATAATTATCCTCATGTGGACGCAACTGTCGAGATGCGTTTGCGATCACATGACGATCTTGCATGAGAAGGCAACCTAATCCTTGTCGCGAGGCGTCGCAATAGATAACAAAGTCCTTAGAGAAATCTGGTGGTAGCAACACAGGTGCGGAAGTCAGGCGTCTTTTCAGTTCCTGAAAACTATGCTCACACTGTGGTGTCCACTCGAACTTTTTATCTTTCTTGAGGAGTTCAGTTAGGGGCTTTGCAACCTTGGAGAAATTCTCGACGAAGCGGCGACAATAGCTCGCTAAACCAAGAAAACTCCTAACTTGCTTAACCGATTCAGGTTGAGTCCAATCAAGGACATCTTGAACTCTCTCGGGATTGACAACAATACCCTTACCAGAGATTACGTGGCCTAGATAGGTCACTTCTGGTAACCAGAATTCACATTTTGAAAATTTGGCATAAAGGCGATGCTCTCGAAGTTTCATCAATACCAGCCTTAGATGCTCGGCATGTTCTTGTTCATTCTTCGAGTAGATGAGAATATCATCGAGGTATACCACGACGAATTTATCCAAATACTCCATGAAGATTGAGTTCATCAGCCGAGAGAAGGTGGCTAGGGCATTGGTTAAACCGAAGGACATAACGGTGTACTCATATTGGCCATACCGAGTAACAAAAGCCATTTTTGGAATGTCCCCGTTCTTAATCTTGATTTGATGGTATCCCAACCTCAAATCCATTTTGGAGAAGACTGAGGATCCAGCGAGCTGATCGTACAGATCGTTGATCCTGGGGAGCGGTTACTTGTTCTTAATGGTGACCAGATTAACTGGTCGGTAATCTACAACCATCCGATCCGTTCCGTCTTTCTTCTTGACGAAGAGGACGGGACAAGCCCAAGGTGAAGAGCTAGGACGAATGAAACCCTTGTTCAAGGCCTCATCTAGTTGCTTTTTAAGTTCGGCTAGCTCTAGGGGTGCCATCTTATATGGTCTTCTGGCTATTGGGACAGTTCCCGGAACAAGATCTATTACAAACTCTACATCTCTGTCAGGTGGAATTCCTGGCAGTTCCTCTGGAAAAACATCCGGAAAGTCACGGACTACCGGAATGTCTTCAAGTTCCGGAAGAGGGTTGGCATTTAGGGAATAGAGTTGGCATTTGGCAACTCGAGTGGAGACATTTACTATCTCACCCGAGGGATGGGTAAGCTGGACATTTCTAGAGTGAGTATCAATCTTGGCATAGTGAGCTGACATCCAGTCCATGCCCAAGATGATATTAATATCCGAAGATTTCAATGCTATCAATGAGGATAGAAAAACTAGCCTGTCTACTAGAATTTCATTGTCATAGGTTATCCTAGAGGTTTGCCATTTACTACCAGGGGTTTGGACAACCAATGGAATTAGCATATCACAAAAAGACATGTTATGCAACTGTGCATAACTTTCTGAAATGAAGGAATGAGAAGACCCAGTGTCAAAAAGAACGGACGCTGGGTGATGATTAACAAGGACCGTACCCAGCATGACGTCGGGATCCTCTGCAGCTTCTTCTGCTGACACATAGTTCACACGGCCACGTGCAGGAGTTGGCTTCACATAGAACGCTTTGCCCGACTTGGCCTTCCCGACGGACTTTCCGGGTTGCTTGGCACCCACATTCTGAGGACACTCATGGGAATAGTGCCCTGGTTCTCCACACTTGTAGCATATCACCTGGTTGGCACGTGGTGCGGCATTGCTAGCTGGACCACCATAAGCTTTTGCTCGAGGGTTGGCCTGATTCGTCTGAGGCGCCACGTAGGATGGCCTCGGAGTGTATCTTGGCGGCAGAGAACTGTTTGGAACCCACAGCCTGCGTTTTGGAAACGCGGAACCAGAAGACGAGCCAAAGTCACGGGAGTGCTTCCTTGTGGCTTCGAAGTCAGTATGACCAGTCTCCGCACTGATCGCCTTGTTGACTAGGGCTTGAAAACTTGCACACTCATGGAGGCGCAGGTCACGACGGAGCTCAGGGCTCAGACCCTTACGGAATCTTGCTTGCTTCTTGGTGTCAGTAGACACCTCCTCTATTGCATAGCGGGCGAGGTTACCGAACTCGCAGCTATAGGCATCCACACACAACTTGCCCTGAGTGAAGGCACAGAACTCCTCTCTCTTTCTGTCCATCAGGCCCTCTGGAATATGGTGCAGACGGAAAGCTGCACTGAAATCTGCCCATGTGGCCACTAGTTCAGCGGGACGCATGGCTTCAAAATTCTCCCACCACAGATTGGCGGGTCCCTCTTGGAAATACGCCGCAAAGGTCACCTTGTCGGCCTCAGACACATTCGCAGAGCGAATCTTGCGTGAGATGCTGCACAACCAGTCATCAGCGTCGAGGGGATCGACGGAATGATGAAACTTTGGAGGATTCAGCTTCACAAAGTCATTGAGGGACACTGCAGCATTCCTAGGCTGTCGAGCCGTATTCTGCTCAATACGCTCTAGCAGTCGGTTGGTCTCCCTTTTGTTTCTTTCTGCCTCAAGCATCACTTCTACCAGAGAAGGTGGGTGAGGCAGGTCTTCCTGCGACGCTTGACTACCCTCACCTTGCTCATGAGCAGGGGCACGGTTCAACCTGGTGAACACCATCCTGACAAACAAACTCATAGCTTAGACCAATATCATATCAATACTAACTATGGATTAAGAATGTACTGAACATACGGAATGCGGAAATGAATATCCGAACAGCATGGTAACAAGCAACTGCTATATATACACCATGGTTCATACATACCCTTACATAGTTCAGTACACCCTTAGCCGAAGAGCAAACTACTGAAATTGTGAAACTACTCATCAGAGGCTTACAAGCTTCCTATACATTATTTATCTAGGCCTCCGAAATTCATTTCACATTACAACCATACTTCACAAGTCATGCAGGACTGTGAAAGTACGGCTACTACCAAACTATCCTTCCGCTCACAGCTCAGGCATCCGCATAGAACATCTCATAGAGATTACCTCCATGACCTGGAAGCTCAACCTGCGGATCAGGAAACACTCTAGCCTGAGATCCCTGGGATCCATAAGGACACGGATGTGGCCTTGGTCCCCTGACTGGTGGTAAGAGGGGTCCCCGAAGAGTTGTGACTCCTCCTATAGCTGGCCAGTCAACGTGGGCCGGAAGATGGGTCCTAATAGGGTTCAGCATCTCCATCTCTCCATACCCTGTCTGGACTACCGGTGCCAGCTGCGTCAAAGCTGTCCACAGACGGGCACGGGTAGCATAAAGCTCCATGCGGAGAGCACGAGCATCCCTGTCTCTGTTCTCTAGCATCTCAACAGTGGACTGCAGAAGTGGATCCTCCATAGAAGAATCAAAATAGACTCCACTGAGGTATCCCTCTTCACCAGACTGAGAGGCCAGAACATAGCACAACTCTGAATTCTGCAGCAGTGCATGTCTCGCTCTCATAATGATCAGCATTGAATAGGCAGCATCCTGTACTGCCATGTCAACAGTGACCCCCAACCCATAGGACCAATGGATTGGCTTCTAAGCTCTAGGGTAGTCTGGAAATACCCTAACAGTGCAGATGTACTGGCTCTGGTTGAAGTCTCGGTACTGTTCCTCCACTGTGTACTCGGGGTACCAGCGGTAACCGCACACCGACATCACCCTGACCATCATGGTCGTATGACCCGGCACATCAATGCACCTGGTCAGACGTACCACCTGACGAGAAGGACGGCCAGGCATCTGTAAATAGAGAGTAATGCAAAAGCATTAGAGCTCCGAATGCAAAATTGGGCAGCATAACGGCTATAAATGCTCAAAAACAAATTTTGAGACAACCCAAAAATGGAATAGCGTAACCACTCAACTATCAAGTTCAACTCTCTGATCATCAAACTTACTTCCTGCTTCCTAGGAATAAAAGAAACCCAATATCTCTCGACCCGTAGTCCTATAATCTACCGATTAGAAACACGAGCCTAGGAGAAGATGAGTAACCTAGTCCTTAATTCCCGCAGAAAAGATGAGGATGTCCAGAATAGAATAACTTGAGAAGATAACAAGAGTCTTACGTTCCCTTCCACAAACAATTCCCTTATATATAACTAAAGCAATTCTAGACTCAACTTCGACCAGTTTGGCTTAGTAATCCTACAGTTAGTCAGGCTCTGATACCAACGCTGTCGGGACCCCGATCCTAAGCCATAGGAATCGAGCATGTAACACATCACATCCCTTTGTGGTCTCACACACGGTTAACTCCACGGCTGCAGCCTTACCTTAGCCGGGACCGTTTGCGTCTTTTGACTCACGTATGCGATAGTGTCGCTAGCAATCCAATGTCAAAGAACCCGGATCGACATGTCTAGTCATAAACCAAAGTGGCAGTACCGCACAAGGACAGGCATACATGACCCAACAAAGCAGGTGTCGGTCATCAGCGAACGTAGACGAGTCGTAGCAAGCTACAAGGACTCCATTACGTCGCGTGACATTTCCCCAAAGAGGACAGACACAGCAGCTAAGAAGGACACATGCCGGTCAACCAATGTATCCGGAGCAGTAGCGAACTACCAAGGCTCATTGGATCACAAAGGGGCATTTCCTTGTAAGGAGTGCTACCAAAGTTCACGACTAGGTAATCGAACCCCATACATATCAAGTACGACACACGTATGCATGGCATACCGATATGTAAAGATACATCGATGGCATCACAACATAACCATAAACATACAACCTTTATTTAAGAGGCTCGGAAGAGCCACACACATAATATTACACATTAAGGGTCTCACGACCCATAATAGCAGTCATACAAATACAAGCCAGCGGAGGAGTTATAAACTGTCTGGGTACAGATAGGGCAACTAGAAGGCACATGGCCTGACTATACTACAGAGCCGACGTAGGGCCAGATCGTAGCTGGGACACCAGCTACTCGTCGTTGTCGATGTCTACGAAGAACCCTCCATTAGGGTCATTAGCAACCTCTGCAACATTTATTAAGCAAACATGAGTACGAAGGTACTCAGCAAGACTTTAGGAGAACTAACTACTCATGCAAGGTATCAAAAGGTATTGTGGGGTTTCATGCGGAAAGCCAACATATGACTCGTGGCTAGACACTTACATTTTTAAATAATTTTGACAACTTGATTTCTCGCACACGAGTCCACTAACACCACAACAATACACTATCATGGAATCATTCCGTCGCCGTATGGAAATGCCGTCCACGACACTCACGCTTATCTTGGCAATTTTATGAGTAGCGGGGTCATATTTCAGGGCCCAGCATGGGGTAGTATCTAGTCTTGGATTACATACACGGAACTCAGTTCCTAAGGACGGTTCCAATGAAACAACCCGCCATGTACTCCTACACGGCCTTTCACCGGTACCTTTACCAAATCGAGTTCAACACACAACCTTTGCTCACCGAACACATTCTCACAATTCTGTTCATCTCCCAGATGACAGACCATACACAACTCTAAGCATAGCATGCATAGCAGGATAAGGCGCATCATAGCTCAAGCAACTATCAGGTATGCTAGGTTGCAAGGTTCGGCTATTTACTGTGACAAGGTTAGGTCATGCAAAGGAAGTGGGTTCAACTATCGTGGCAAAAGTAGTTGAAGCATTTGATCCTAATGCAATAAATAAGTGCAGGAGCAAGAACATGGGAATTATCGGGATGATCAAAAGGGTTGCTTGCCTTGTTGCTTAGAGGAGGAACGATATCCGTCAGACGGATATTCGGTGGAATCCGGGGGTGCGGAGCCTACCGAAATAAATGGTAGCATTCAATAACAATCATATGCAATCAAAATGATGCATGAGCATGGCATGAGAATGCAAGGTGATAAGTTATTATAATCAATATGTATTAGGTTAGAGTTGGTTTGATTCACATTCGAATATCAATTCCAAACGGAGTATTCGGATACCGTTTTAATTTATTCGACCTGATGCTCAGATCAACTTGATGTTAACATGCATGAAATGTCATGGTATGGTACTGATTTGTAATTAGGACAGTGGTGATCATTGCAATCATAATGAAATTTGAATAATTTTGCAAATTCCATTTAAAAAGTAATTATAAGAATTGAATTATTCCTTATTCCACAATTTAGGGTTCTGTAACTTTTTCAAACATAGTTGAAAATAGCATAATCAGAATCCTTGAATTTTTCTGATACTTTTTCATGTATAAATTATTTTCGTTGGAGTTACAGATTAATTTATATGATTTTTACAAGTTTTAGCAATTTCCTGGAATTATTTCTATACTGGAAATTTTAATTATTGCATCAGCATGACATCAGCAGGTCCATCTGGACGTTGAAAGTCAAACCTGACCAGTGGGACCCACTGGTCAGTCTCTCTGGTCAATTTTAGATTAAGATTAAACTTAATTAACTGATTAAACTTGCTGGACCCACATGTCAGTGACTGATTAACTTATTTGATTTACTTTTATTAGTTTTAAACTTGCCAGAGGTTGGCCCCACCAGTCAGTGGCTCAGGCCAGCCGAGATCCACCGGCGGCGAGGTCGTCCTCGTCGGCGGGGAGCCTCCGGCGACCACCAGCACGGCGGAGGGGCTCGGAAACGGCGCACAGGGGCCCAAATGCTGCGCGGAGAGCACCAGAGGAACGACACATCTCCCACAGCTTCATTTCTAAACTTAGCCGGGGCTGATCTGGCCGGAGATGACGCCGGCGACCAGCTTGGCGGCGGCCAAGGCTCGGGCGTCATCGGGGTCTTTGAATCAGAGGGATCTACGCTCGGTTCTTAGCTCCTACGGCATCTACACGTCGACCTGAAGCTGCTGGTGCCCTCGGAAGGACGAGCTGATCATCGGAGGGCTACGGGCGACGAGCGGCAGCGCAGGTCCTCGTCGGGCTCCGGTGAAACTAGAGCTAGAGGAGGGGATCGACGGGAAAAACTTAGGGGAAACGACCGCATGCTCACAGGGAGTGCAGAGCAGGGCTTAGACGGCTCAGGGAAGGCCTGGGGGCGACGAATCGACGGGAGAGGTCCGGCGGCCGGAGGTGGAAGACGACGGCGTTGGGGGCGATGCAGAGCTTGGGGAGACGTCAGCTTGTGCAGAGATGACCAGGGCGACGAGG
>NC_058519.1:301095082-301122582 GCF_904849725.1 Hordeum vulgare subsp. vulgare
CGAGTCAAGCCTCTGTGTTTCTGTGCCATCCCTGGATCAGTATGCTGGCACACACAGTACATCAATGTATATATCAAAGTGCAATCACATGTAAATAGCGTAAAACTGATATATACCTTAAATATCTCAACGGAAGCAGTCAAGGGAGTGGAGTCCCAATAAACACCAACGGCAAGTTGAGTGTAGACCGTAACCCTGAATCGTACTCTTACTCGTCGAAGAAAAATATCTGCAACAGAAGACGTTACAGCCGTGTAGGTCAACATATTGAATATGCCGGCAAGTCACATATGAGAGGGGGTAAAATATCATCTATACTATATGCATATATGGCAGGTGGTGTTGTATGTTTAGCGTAAAGCAAATTTTCTCCTACAACAAGAGAGGGCTAAAAAGAAAAATGTTACTACTTTGTTGGTTGTTAACGAGATGGTTCCGCCAACCAGTTCTCGTACCCGAGTTGTCAATAACTACCCTCATCAAATATATTTAGTGGTGTTGAGAAATCCAGATAACTTCAGTTCCTTTGGCTCAAGTTGTCCATGACCGTGGACACGGCTAATCGATTAGGTTTGAGTACTCTGCATAGTTTTGCACACATTCCCCACAAGATTTGATCGCCTCCGAGTATGTCCTCGCACTTCAGGGTGTTTGAAGACCGGATGATCAAAACATGGTCTTTCAACGGGTCCCTCTGAATCCCTGTCAGTGCCCATCCATTCCTACCGTTCTTCTACATCTGCTAGCACCGCCTGTCCAGAGTCGCCGCGTTGTCCAACCAAGCCAGAGCCCATAATGACTTGTGGCTGTGCAGGTAAGCCCCGGGTCTTGAAAATATCCGTCCGTCTCTTTGAGCCTGGGTGAAGCTTTCCGCAGGATGTCATGGCCTCTCCAGCATCCCGGGTCATCCACTGGGTTCTCCAGGGAGCCGATCAACCGTCCTTCACCCAGAGTTGCATTGCGTCCGAGGTCTTGAAAATCTTGTCTTAACCGGTCTTGATTATTTAATCAACCTCGCATCACTCGTGTTATGCACTCAACCGAAATCCCGTCTACTCAAGCATAGCAATATGAAATTTGTCGTCCCGGGGCCAAGTATCGGGGTTGTTGTGTGCCTACCACATGATACTACAATCTATACTACAATTTCCAAGTACCTAAGCAGCATGCAATTGGGCATAGGATGGTAGAACTACGATGCATAAAACATAGGTGATAGTATGATCAAAGTGACTTGCCTGGTATTACTTGATGAAGATAGTCGCTCTCAAAATCCTGATAATTCTACTCGCCACACTCCGAGCAATCTGTCGTAAATGAATAGCATTCAATAAACATTCATGCCAAAAGGAAGAACCAAGAGAACATAAGAACAAAGCATGTCTTGGTACAAAATAACAACGTAGTAAGGTTTAATAAAAAAAAGATAGGGCCTTATGGTGTTGTAAAAGGAACGGTGAAAGAGGTCAACTCAAAAGAGTCAAAGGATGATCAACTATCGCTATATTGGGAGAACAACATGAATGTTGTTTGACAAATAGTATAAGGCATAAGAATTTATTTGTAGAAAGAATTTCTTGAAATGGAGCACTACAACGCAAGTTATAGCGAATTGAAGTATGAATTGAATTTGCATTCAAAGGGTCAAGAGAAGTTGAACTGAAGTACGATGGTTACGTACAAAAAATATATACGACTTGAGTGTTTATGGGTAAAAGAAATCAATTGAAAAGGTGGTACGATTTGCAAGATAAGATCAAATGAATGTTCGAATACAAATTTGAATCGCTCAAATTTGTAAGGTTCAATGGTCGAAACTAATGATGCTACTGGATATAGGAGATCAATATGAGCGTGTAGAAAAAAGAATTACTAGATTTGAAATAGCGGATCAAAAGATACAAATACTTCAATATAACATTGAATCGGCTTAGAACGATGTGAACACTTTTGGGCACTAATAGATAAATCTGATTCGATCATAATTATAAGTTGAAAAGTTAAAACTAATGATACAAACGGGAAGATTACTTTGATACGAATCCGACGCAATTGAATTCATCCAAAACGGAGCTACGGATAAAAAGATATGATCAAAAGAAGTTTGAATATGAATATGAACAAATTTCGAAATTTGAAAATTTCAAAAAGTTGATATTATAGGTTCACAGGATGGGTGGGATCAAGACGAAACTCTAGGCGTTGGTTTCATCTAATTCAGATAAACGAGTAAAAAGTTATGGCTATTCGAAAAATCAGGGCCAAGCTGTTTTACGGAAGAAAAGTGTTATGTCTAAAAGAATTCTAGTACTAATGTGTAAATACGAAGACTAAATAATATATCTAATTACTCTACCGTATACTAGTGTAGGAATACTAGTCTAGAAATAATAAACTACGGGAGTAAAAAATATACGAAGAGAAATACCTTTAGAATGGAGAGTAAGAATTAATTCCAATGAGGAGACGACTTCGAGAAATCCCGCCGAAGAGAAGGAAAAAATATTTTTATTTAATAAATCTAGTTAAACCAAAAGATTGATTTAACCCGAAATAGATGATTTTTGGATGCTCCTATGGGTCTATATTTATAGGTGAAAGGGAGGTGTAAAGTTTCATAGATAGGCAATGTGGGACTAAACATATACGTAGCGTGGAGAAAATAGAAAGAAGAGGGACAAAGGTGTGCCGCATGGGCCAATAGTTCGGCCAGCCACATGAGTAGTACGGCCAGGCGCGGCCTTTGTTTGTTTTTTTTTGTTTTTTTAGAAAAAAAAGAAGAAAAACGTATAAATGAAAAAGAAAGAACATTTTATATAGACATATTATATATCAAAATTTTCAGAATAAAATTTTCTAAAACATGAACATATTTTCAAAACCAAAAAAAATAGTTTTTAAAATAAATATTTTTTTGCAATAACTTTAAAATGAAAAGGAATTTGAATTTCAAATAAATTGCAAATACTTAAAATTTGAATCAAGACATAGTCTCTGATTTTTGGAGGGTCATTTTCCTCCTCTCGTTTGATTTTTTTTTTAATCAAAGGGTTTTGAAAATATTCAAACTCAAAATTGAAAAGGGATTAAAAATAGAATTTTTTTTCGGAAAGTCATTTTATTCCCTCTCATTTGTTTTGAGAAGTTTCAGATTCCACTCAAGTTTCAATCACTCAAACAAACAAATAATCAATCTAATAATTATATTAACATTCCAAAATTTATAATTTTGGGATGTTACATATGCTATGCTTGTGTAGACGGGGTTCTGGTTGAGAGTTTATCACGAGTGATGCGAGAATAATTTAATAACCAAGACCGGTTAAGTCAAGACTTTTCAAGCCCTCGTGATGCAATGCAACTATGGGTGAAGGACGGTTTAGATGGGCTCCCTGGAGAAACCAGTGGACGACCCAGGATGCATGGAGACGTGCCATGACATCTTGCGGAAAGCTTCACCCAGGCTCGAAGAGACGGACGGAGGCTTCAAGACCCAAGGCTTACCTGCACAGCCACAAGTCATTATGGGCTCTGGCTTGGTTGGACAACGCGACGAATCTGGATAGGCGGTGCTAGCAGATGTAGAAGGACGGTAGGATTGGATGGGCACCGACAGGGGATCAGAGGGACCCGTTGAAAGACCAAGTTTTGATCATCCTGTCTCCAAACACCCCGAAGTGCGAGGACATACCCGGAGGCGATAAAATCTTGTGGGGAACGTGTGCAAAACTGTGCAGAGTATTCAAACCTAATCGATTAGTCGTGTCCACGGTCAAGGACAACTTGTACCGAAGGCATTTAAATTTTCCTAAACTCTGAACACAATTTAATAATGATGTGGGAATTATTGACAACTTGGGTACGAGAATTGGTTGGCGGAACCATCCCGTTAACAACAAACAACGTAGTAATATTTTGCTGTTAATCCTCTCCTGATGTAGGAGAAAACTTGCTTTTCGCTAAAAAAACTTATCGCCCCACCTGCGATATATGCATGTAGAATAGATGATTATTATTTCACCCCCTCTCTTTGATGACTTGCCGGCATATTCTATTTGCTGACCTACACGGCTGCAACGTCTTATGTTGCAGATATTTTTTGTTCGACGAGTAAGAGTACGATTCAGGGTTACGGTCTACACTCAACTTGCCGTTGGGGTTTATTGGGACTCCACTCCCTTTGACTGTTTCCGCTGACATTTTAAGGCATATATCAGTTTTACGTTATTTACATGTGATTGCACTTTGATATATACATTGATGTACTGTGTGTGCCAACATACTGATCTAGGGATGGCACAGATACACAGAGGCTTGACTCGTTTCGAGTCGGGTCGCTACTGAAATGGTATGAGAGCACATGTTGACTGTAGGACGTGACCCTAGAAACTGGGAATTTCTTAGGATAGGATATCTCTAAAAAAATTCTTCAAGAACATCTTTATTTCTCATCTCTTCTGATTTCATCAAATGTTCTCCCTCACCTCATATAGCTATACAATACCCTTACCCCTTTGACCTCATGAAGAATCAACGGAGTTCTACTTCAAAGTAAAAAGGATTCCACCACGCATTTGAAGAATTGAAGCTACACCAATTGAAGACTCTCAAGACCCGAAGAACTCGAAGACCCTGAAGTGTTCGAATAATTATATGACCATTAGAAGTCCAAACCCCTTTTATATACCCACGTTAGATACGATGATTTGTGAGCCGTCATTGGTGTGTGTTTTCCGACGGCCACAAATAAAACCTATTATCCAAAATATTGTTTCTACTGTGTGTATCTCCCTCCCTCTGTTACCCGTCTCATCCCCAAAACCTCAACCCTACCAGATGGAGTATGAAGCTGGACTTGTAGTCTCTCGACCAATGACCAAGCTAGAGGCTGAAATATGGATTAAGGACATGGAGAACCACTTCGGGAGCAACTTGATCTCAAGGAAGTATGAAGTGGAACACGCTCTCCAGTACTTTACCCAAAGTGCTGCTGTCTGCTGGAAGATGCACCATGCCATACAAGGATCTAGTGGAGCAGCAACTTGGGACGAATTCACGGAGACTATGTTAAGATCCCGTCTCATTCAGAAGTGCTATGATAATCCGAAGGAGAAGACTTGTGCATGCAAGATCTGTGGAGAAATCGGACACACCCAGGAAGAACACAAGGATGGATGCAATCATTGTGAAGAAAATCACCCAGCTGAGGAGTGCCCAAGTAGTCAAGTGACTTGTTTCCTTTGTGAAAGAACCACCCACTACCCAGCTCAATGTCACATTTACCCCAAGGTGCAACAAGTTGTCAAGCAGCAGAAAGATGCAATGAAGGAAACCCTCAAGAAGAATATTCTAGAAGAACCTGTGATGAACGAAAATATAGAAGACCCTGATGAACAAGGTATGACCATATTTTTCTACAATGCGTGTTACTCATGTGGAGAAGAAGGACATTATTCAGAGGATTGCATGAAGTGAAGCCAAGAGTATCTGGGAAACTTCCCGACGGGAAAAGTGGAGTTTGATCCACTTGAAATAGAAGAACTAGCCAAAATGAAGGAGTCCGGAAAGAAGAAAAGTTACCCTCGGAAGGGCCAAATCTCTGCAGATAAAGACCTGAGTCATGTCATATGTTTTAAGTGTATGGAATTTGGCCACTACAAATACATGTGTTCAGGAAGGAAGCCGGAAACCCAAGGAGCAAAAGAAAACACTAAGAAGCCTCGAGACTTGTCAGAACTCATTTGCTTTCGTTGCAAGGAAGCATGACATTATGCTAATGATTCTCCACATGGGAAGAAAGCTAGAATGGATTAGTTATGTTTTGACCATGGCAATAAATGTAATCCGAAGCACTCTTGTTTTTCATGAGATCCTGGAGTTGAATTTTTTTTAACAGAAGTCTCTGCGATTGTAATAACTCATGAATCAATAAAATTGTTGTGACATGATCTCCTATGTTGAACTGTATGTGTTGTTTTCTCTACGAGGAAAGATCTCTGAACATTTATGAGGATAAGAGAAAGTATGATCTATGCAGACATGAGTATAATTCATTTTTAGTGTGGTAGTAATCGGTAAACCCACAGGATCCACTGAGTAGGAATGTCCCATGATTACCAAGGAGACACGTACATTCCTCTGAGTACCTATTTACTGACACCTGCAGATGAAAACTCTCTACGAGTCATTCCTCAAGGGCCCAGAAACAATCATGATCCTGATCAGTGATCATGATTACCCAAAAATCCTGAAGGACATGATGAAGCACATTCATCTTGAAGGAGAAGCAGTCTACAAAGGCTACCCTTTCATGGAAAATGGAGTGGAACTTTGGTATGTGGAAGTACACCTCCACCATGTGAAAGGAGTTTGTCCAAAGACTATGGGGCAATAATTTTTCATTTCACGTGTACCACGAGGAATTTTCTTTGATGCTGTTCGTGAAGCTGCCATGGAAGCCATACGTCAGATTGGAGAAATACTTGAAGCAAGACTCCGTCATACCCAGGAACACCTGAGTGAAGTGCATGCGAAGATGATGGAAATGAAGCTCATGGCCACCATGAGGAAGCAAAAGATGGATGATTTCAAGGAGCACCTTGGAAAGTTTCTGTGGAACTAAAGTATCTCCAAGGGAGAGAAATGAATAAAGTTGGCAGAAATGCTTGACCATACCAAACAATGTGGATGACAACATTTGTAATAAGGTTATTTTTGAATTTGGAGTTTTGAGGAGGTATTAAGGATGTAATAAAGGATTGAGTATGAAATAAATATGAATTATCGATGAGCAATATCTTCTTATGGTATCCCACAGAGTGGCATGTGAACCAAAAGTAAGTCTGAGGATTTTTATTGGTTACCCCAGGAGTACGATGGAATGAAACACTATAGGATTTAAAGGCAGAGTAATTCCAAGTATGCCTGAAACCCACAGACCCCGGGACTAATATGGATCAAGTACTATCTTTTTGGAGAAGGAAACTTGTATCAGCAAACGTTTTCTTCGGAGCATATGAAAACCTGAGAGTTGTGAAGATACGTTAGATGTTTTGTTCAGCTTGCAGAACCGATGGATTACACGAACTTCATTCCTGGACAAGAGAAATTCTCCAACGCTTGTGAGGATGCCCAAGTGTTAGAAAGCGAGATTCCCTAAACCTTATACAGAGAAATGATTTGGGTGCGGAATGGATTGATCACCATGACGACTTACTCTTATCATTTATCTTGTTATTCGGAATGGTAAATCTGAGAGACTTACCCATAGTGAGAGACGACGTTCTTTGAAGCTTTTGTTTAAGCCTTAGAATGGTATGCTGATAGCCCCATGTACATGGCATTAGTTGTCACGCGTAAGAAATTTTACGGTAAGGATGAAACCAAGACCCTTCTCTCTGCAGGATAACCACAAATGGTAGACCACCATGAGTACCATCCATATGTTATTTAGAATTGACCACGAGACACTCAGTTAAGAAGACCCAATAACGGAAGAAGCTTATATCAACAGAGGAACCCTCGATTTTGATGGAAACGTTATGAATATAACGGGAGAGCATCACCAAAGGATTTAGTATGAAGACTGTAACGACCAAACCTTGAAGGATTTGAGTCCCTGTGCTTTACTGTGCTAGTCCCTGGATCGACTCGCTAGCACACACAATATAGATGAAAACGAGAATAGCAAGTGCATCAGTTATTATAACGTATGATCCAGAAATTACAAAATATAACAATCTGCATAGCACTTAGCTAGCTTTATTCTATTAAACAGCGGAAAAGTAGCAGAATAATAACGATGAGTACCATCATAGCCCACTGGCGATGTTGAGTGAAGACTCGCGACCCTAACGGTACCTTTCTCCTCGTCTGAATATCCTGCAACATGATACATTGCAGCCATATAGGTCAATACTTTGAATGTATTGGCAAGTTACACAGGAAAAGTAATATAACAGACCTACATGTATATGCATAGTATAACAAGAGAAAGGTTGATGGTTATTTTGCACAAAGCTGATTTTATCCTCATAACTACCTAATAGTCAAGTTATAATTTGTTTGCTACAATAACTCACATATGGTTGAATTGGCATCTCCAACTCGAACCTATTACCATTATTAAGTTTCCCACCAAATTTTATTAAGTGTGTCATCTGTCAAGATCATCCAACAACTGTAATGGCCTAGCTGCTCAAAATTGTCCATTACGGGGGACACGGCTAATCATGATTAGTTTATACACTCTGCAGAGGTTTGCACATTGTACCCACTAGACCCAACCCGAAGATTGAGATGAAGTCTTTCAGAAGCAGTCACCTCCACCCAACGGCAAGCCGGTACACCTATTTATATCTACATCTGCTAGCTTTGCCCAGGCAAGGTTCCCACAACCTACTCAACTAAGCCAGAGCCCATATCGCTAGTGGTTGCGCACGGAAGCTACTAGTCACTAACTCTGTCTGATCTTTTTGAACCTGGGCGGCATCCACTTACATGCAGAGGGTTGATACCATGATGTTCTTAAAACCAGCCAGCAATACCATATCCGCCCAGAGGTGAATTAAATCCTTAATTACTACTCAAATTTATTTCGTAGTAATCCTCACATAATCTCAATGAATACAGGAACCAATCCCTGTCTACATAGCATAGCAAAATTTCATCTAACACGATCTTGAAGACAAGGGGATATAGCTCAATAGCATAGCAATAATAATAATATTCCTATACATGCATAATTTTCATAGGGTGATATAATACTACATGCATAGAAAATAATAGGTAAAGGATGATCAACATGTAACTTGCCTTGATTCTGGTTCAGAAAGTCACACTTCTGACAATAGTTTGCGTCGCACTCCGCACAATCTACACGTTGCAAACAATCACACCAATCAATCATCACAATCACATAACACCAAATAAAACCATCGGCAATAAAACAACTTGTTTAAAACCAAAGCATAAATAGCATGGCAGCAGGTATAAAATCATGTACATGCTGATACGATGACAACGCAAAAAGAATCAACTAAATCAGATTAACGGTTTGCCAAATAATTTTCGCAAAACTGAAAACTACTAGTTCTATCATGTTCTACTCATCCATACGAGATCACAGGAAAAAGAATTTCCTGAATCGGAGTTACGAGTAAAAAGTTAAACACGTTTGAAAAATTTACCGAGAATCTAACACAGCTAAAATAAGGTTAAATACAGATTAAATTTTGATCTAAAGCTGTTCATCGGGGTTTGATGAATCGGCTCGTGCGTGCGTTCTCACCACGAACAGCGGGGAAAAACGGAACCGTCTCGGTGTGGTGCCTCCGATGGTGCTCCGGTGGCGGTCGAACGGACTCCGGTGACGGCGGCTCCGCGAACTCCGATGAACACGGGTGAACTCCGGTGGTGCTCCGGCGGACGGGGCTCCGGTGTGTGCTGTGGTGGGTTCCTCGGCGAGATGGGGTTGCGGTGTAGATAGAAATCGCGGCAAGACTTCGGCCCTGAGAATAATTCTTCGCGATGGCTCTTGTTGGTGCCTAGGCCAACGGGCACGCTGGCCAGGGAGGCAAGAGCGCTCGTGGCCTGTGGCAGGCTGGGGATCGCTGGCTCGGCTGAGCCATCCTGGCTCGGCCTGGCCAGCTGGGCTTCATGGTTTTTAAAAAAAAAACAGCTGCGCAACAAAAAAACAAAAATACATATATATATTTCTAATTTAATAAATACTAGAATATATATATAATGCTAAAAAACAGAAATCGATATACTACTAATATATACTATATATATATTATATATATATATATACATATAATATATCTATAGGAACCCTAGTTTCACCTAATGCAATATTTTGAAAATAGAGTTTTATGCAATAGGCCACAACGAGCATTTAAAAACTCCACTAAAAATAATTTCGGAGATTATAAAAATTTGCAAAACCAAATCGGTGACTCCAAATAATATTTCAAACATTATGAACTTTTATTTGACAGGGGAGAAGTCGTATTATCTCCACTCCTATAAATTGCCCGCAGTCCACATAATGAATAGAATTTCTAGAAGAACAAAATAATGCATAAAAAATATGAGATGCATATGAATGACCTATTAACATCCTGATTTAAGAAAATTGGGATGTTACAAAGACTGTGAGAAGTTAGTTGCCAAAACCCGAGAGGATCGTTAAAACATTTTGAGGGACCAATAATCTTTAGTTTTAAGTGTGGTAGCATCCCATTTTGCCGGAGGTTGGATTTGTAAGAAGACCCCCAAACCCTAACCTTTCTTTCTAGCCTATTCGAATCTCGAGGACGAGATTCATTTTAAGTGTGGTAGGTTTGTAACATCCCAAGTTTTGGAATGTTAAAATAATTATTAGATTGTTTGTTTGTTTGTTTGAGTGATTGAAACTTGAGTGAAATTTGAAACTTTTCAAAAACTTTTGAATGAGAAGGAATAAAATGACTTTCCCTTTTCCCGGTGAATTCAAATTCATCCATGAGGGAAGATAACATGACTTCTTCAACTATAAAGAATTTGAATCAAGGTGGCATTGGAATTCCTTTCAATTTTTTTCTTTGCATTTTGTTTCTTCCTCACTCACGGAATGTCGGGAAATAATCCTTGCAAGCAAGAAAGAGAGGAGGAAATATGACACTCCAAAATCAGGGGCACTTTTGAAAATATTTGAGCCAAGAAAAAAAACCAAAGTTTCATGGAGAAAATAATTGCAAAAATAAAACAAAGCTTTTAGGGTTTTTCTGGAAAAAAAATTAAAAAGTTTTTATTTTTATCTTGAAAAATGTTAAATGGATAGGGGTTTTTTACTGAAAATTGTGGTATATAATACCCCTATATCTAGATTTTATTTTATTTCTTTTTTTTGTAGTTTTACCTTCTGTTTTTAATTAAAGTGGAAATAGGATACCTTATTTTTTTAGAAAACCGCCAGCAGGCGTTAGGAAGGAATCGGGCCGAATCCCAAAGGCCAGGCCGATCCTTCACACATCGGCCCCCCTTCTCTGTGCGCCCGGGCCCCACTGGCCGATCCCCCTCCCGCTCGGTCATCTTCTTCCTTTCTCCCCCAAGCCCTTTCCTTCCCACCGCACCACCGATCTCCTCTCCACCCCCTACTGATCCCCTCCCCACTACTCGCCGATCCCCTTCCCTGTGCGCCCCCCTCTCTCCCCTATATAAGCCGTAGCACCGACCCCCCCCCCCTCGACCCCGCCTCCCCTCGTCGTCACGCCACCTCACCCCTGCCTCTGTTGCTCGCTCGAGCAACACCACAGGAAGTTTCCCCGCTCGACTTCGGTTACCACCTCGCGCCCACGCACCACCGAGACCACCAGCAAGTTCCCCACAACCACCGTGTCCCATTTTTCCCCCTAGCCCGACCCCTCGCCGCTCCACGCCACCGCACCACCCCTCGCCGGAGTTAGGCCGCCACTAGGAGCTCGAGGAGCTCGAGCACGACGCCACCGACTCTCTCCCGCCTCGTCGTCGTTTCCGTAGGACGCCGGAGTTCCTCCGCAACATCCCCGACACCTGAGATGCCGCCGAAGCCCGCCGGAGGCCCCTTCCCGTCGACCACCACCGCCTCGGCCTCGCCGGAGTATCGCCGGAGCTCCTTCCTGTGAGTATCTCCCCATATCTCTCCTATAGCCGTAGGATCTTTCATCTACGGTGTAGATTACAAATAGTTACCCCTTCTGTTTTTAGTTAAAAGACCAAGCCGGTTTTACTTCACTTAAGTTTTAGCTGACAGGATTTTCTTAAGTTTCGGCCGTTTCTTAGTTTTCCCCGCAGCACTCACCCCCTTAGCCAATCAGAGCACGCCACATACCCCCCCGGTGCACTAGTTAGTTTAATATGTTTTCTGTTTTAATTCAAAAATAGAGAGAGTTCTAAGTTTGTTTTTCCTATAACTTTTGATCTAGAGATCCAATGAGATTGATTCTTTTTCCAGTAGATCACAATGTTTCTGTAGTTTTCGAAAACATATTATTTGCCTATGTTTAAAATTTCAAAATTTGAATTAGATAATATTTAGTTTAAATCTTGTTTTGCTTATTCCAGGAGTTTAAAAATAGCTTTTAATTTGATTCTTTTTGCTGCTGCTTCCTAGTGATCATATTTTTCCTGTAGTCTAAGTTTCATTTTTTTTAATATTTTAACGTGGGGTTTATCAAAAACAAATTATGTTTTGATTAGGTGAAGTGAATTTCTTCACTTTATGCAATAGTAGTTTTATGCTAGTGATGTTATTTTTCTTGTTAATGATTGTGGTGCTTATGGTGTGTATTTGTTTGTATCGATAGATAGCCAGAGGGAGAAGCATGCTACTTAGAAGTGCTTGATAACGACAACTATCAGAAAGGCAAGTCATTTGATCATGCATCACCTATGTTTTCATGCATCGTAGTCCTACCTTCCTATACCCATTTGCCTGCTAACTAGGTACTTGGAAAAATATGGTGTAGGCACCCCAACAACCTTGTTACTTGGCCCGAGACGATGAATTCTATTATGCTATGCTTGTGTAGACGGGGTTCTGGTTGAGAGTTTATCACGAGTGATGCGAGAATAATTTAATGACCAAGACCGGTTAAGTCAAGACTTTTCAAGACCTCATGATGCAATGCAACTATGGTTGAAGGACGGTTTAGACGGGCTCCCTGGAGAAACGAGTGGACGACCCGGGATGCATGGAGACGTGCCATGGGATCTTGCGGAAAGCTTCACCCAGGCTCGAAGAGACGGACGAAGGCTTCAAGACCCAAGGCTTACCTGCACAGCCACAAGTCATTATGGGCTCTGGCTTGGTTGGACAACGCGGCGACTCTAGAGAGGCGGTGCTAGCAGATGTAGAAGAACGATAGGATTGGATGGGCACCGACAGGGGATCAGAGGGACCCGTTGAAACACCATGTTTTGATCATCCGGTCTTCAAACACCCCGAAGTGCGAGGACATACCCAGAGGCGATCAAATCTTGTGGGGAACATGTGCAAAACTCTGCAGAGTATTCAAACCTAATCGAATAGCCGTGTCCACGGTCATGGACAACTTGTGCCGAAGGCATTGAGATTTTCCTGAACTCTCAACACAATTTCATAATGATGTGGGAATTATTGACAACCCGGTTACGAGAATTGGTTGGTGGAACCATCTCGTTACCAACAAACAACGTAGTAATATTTTGCTTTTAACCCTCTCTTGATGTAGGAGAAAACTTGTTTTTTGCTAAAAAAACTTATAGCCCCACCTACCATATATGCATGTAGAATAGATGATTATTATTTCACCCCCTCTCTTTGATGACTTGCCGGCATATTCTATATGCTGACCTACACGGCTGCAACGTCTTATGTTGCAGATATTTTTTCTTCGACGAGTAAGAGTACGATTCAGGGTTACACTCAACTTGCCGTTGGGGTTTATTGGGACTCCACTCCCTTTGACTGTTTCCGCTGAGATTTTAAGGTATATATCAGTTTTACGTTATTTACATGTGATTGCACTTTGATATATACATTGATGTACTGTGTGTGCCAGCATACTGATCCAGGGATGGCACAGATACATAGAGGCTTGACTTGTTTCGAGTCGGGTTGCTACATGTTGCTGTTCCCGTCATTGGCGTTGATGTTGTTGTTGTTGTTGTTGTTTCTGTTTTTGTTGTTGTTGTTGTTGTTGTTGTTTTTGTTGTTGTTATTGTTGCTGTTGTCGTACTCGTCGTCCTCGTCATCGTTGTCGTTGTCGTCGTCGTCGTCGTTTTTTGTTGTTGTTATTGTTGTTGTTGTTGTTGTTGTTGTTGTGGTTGTTGTTGTTGTTGTTGTTGTTGTTGTTGTTGTTTGTTGTTGTTGTGGACGTTGTTGTTGTTGTTGTTGTTGTTGTTGTTATTGTTGTTGTTGTTGTTTTTGTTATTATTGTTGTAGTTGTCATCGTCGTCTCCATTGCTTTTGTTGTTGTTGTTGTTGTTGTTGATGTTGTCGTTGAGGTAGTTGTTGTCGTTGTTGTCATTATTGTTGTTGTTGTCGTTGTTTATCGTAATTGTCGTTGTTGTCTTCGTTATCGCCGTCTTCATCATCGTCGTCGTCATCGTCATGGTCGTCATCGTTGTTGTTGTTGTTGTTGTTCTTGTTGTTGTTGTTGTCGTCATCATCATCATTGTTGTTGTTGATTTTGCTGTTGTTGTTGTTGTTGTTGTTGTTGTTGATGTCATCATCATAGTCGTCATCAACGTCGTCTTCATTGTTGTTGATGTTGTCATTGTTGTCGATGTTGTCATCGTTGGTGTTGTTGTTGTTGTTGTTATTCTTTTTGTTGTTTTTGTTTTTGTTGTTGTTGTTGTTTTTGTTGTTATTGTTGTTGTTGTTGTTGTTGTCGTCGTATGGCAGAAACTTGTTTCTGTTGAAAACACCAGTAAAAATACTTTACAAATTCTGAAACTTCCACCACAGTAATATTTTATCACTAGAAAACAGTAGAGAAAAGAATCAACTCAAAATCATTTTTTAAACTCCTGGAATAGGCAGAACAAGGTTTAAACTAAATATGATCTAACTTATATTTGAAAATTTCAAACATAGACAAATTATATGTTTTTAAAAACTACAGGAAATTTGTGAGCTACTGGAAAAAGAATCAATGTCATTGGACTTCGAGATAAAAAGTTGTGGCCAAAACAAAACAGAAAGTTTCTGTTTTTGTAATATAGACAGAAAAAAATAGAACTAACCTAGCTAACTAATGGGGTACACGTGGCAAGCTACTATTGGCTGGGAGGGGTGTTTGTTGCAATGCTATGGGCAAACGGCCGAGGCTAAGCAAAATTGCTGGTTAAAAGATAAGTGAAAATAAAACCGTTAGTTTTGTAAACTAAACTGAAGGGTTATCCCTAGATCTAATCTACACCCTATAGCTAAGATCCAACGGCTACTAACAAAAAAAAAGAAAAACAGAGAGGGGAGGGAGTCTACCGTGCTGGGTGCTGGGGTAGCTCCGGCGAGGGGTGATTGCCGGCGAGGTTGAGGGAGCTCCGGGGGCGATGGAGTGTCGGGGCGGCGGCGGCGGGGCTCTTCCTCCGCGGGGTGGGGCTCGGGGGCGGAGAGGGGCTCGGGGGGGCGCTGCTCCAGGGGCTGCCGAAGGTGGGCAGTAGCTCGGCTGCCGGCGAGCGGTGGCGCGGCGGCTAGGGGCGGCGGCTCGGCGAGGAAGTGGTGGGAACGGGGTCGGCTCGGGTGGGGGAGTATTTATAGGCCATGGGAGGGGGGTAGAAGAAGGAGAAGGCCGACGGGGGAGGGAGGCTCGGTCGGGTGGGGGCCATAGGCAGTGAGAGGGGGAGAGGAGGGAAGGGGTCGGTCGCCCTACATCAAAGGGATTTGATCCCTGGGCAGTTGGGATCTCGGCCCACGCTATAAGGCGCTCGCGGGCCGCGGTTAAAGGAAAAAAAAAGTTTCCTAATTATAATTTTTTTCCGAGACAGAAACTAAAAACGAAAAAACAGGAAAGTAAATCAAAATTTTAATATAGGGTATTATATACCAAAAAAATCAGAAAAAAATTCTCTACCCGAATAACATTTTTCCAAAGCAAAACTAAAAACTTAAAAAAAATGTTTTTTCAGAAATTCCCAATTTGCTTTATTTCGTTTTGCAATTATTTTTGCAAAAGAACTTTGGGTTTCCTTGGCTCAAATATTTCAGAAATTTGCCAGCACTTTGGAGGGTCATTTTCCTCCGCTCTCTCTCTTGCGTGCAAGAGAGTTTTCTCCGGGCATTTCTCGCGCGAGGAAAAATGGAATTGCAAAACAAAAAGACGAGAGGAAATTCACGTGCTAAATTTATTTCAAGCAATATGCATAGATTCTTAGGTACAATGTAAAACATTCCCAATTAGGAAAATTGGGATGTTACAAACCTACCCACCTGAAGATGAATCTCGCCCTCGAGATTCGGGTTGGCTAGAAAACAGGTGCAGGTGGTCTCGACGAAGAGCCTCTTCTCGTTCCCAGGTGGCTTCTTCCTCGGTGTGGTGTCTCCACAACACCTTGCAGAACTTGATGATCTTGCTGCGGATAACTCTGTTGGCAGTCTCGAGAATCCTGACAGGTTTCTCCTCATACGTTAGATCACTGTCAAGCTGTATAGCCTCTAGGGGCATTGTATCTCTCAACGGAACATCGGCCATCTCAGCGTGGCATTTCTTTAACTGGGAAACATGAAAGACATCATGAACTCCGGACAATCCTTCCGGCAGTTCCAGTTTATATGCAACTTCGCCTCTACGTTCAAGAATTTTGTAGGGGCCAATAAAACGAGGTGCTAATTTTCCTTTCACACCGAATCTCTTGATTCCTCGAAGTGGAGACACCCGAAGATATGCTCGTTCTCCCACTTCGTACGTTACTTCCTTGCGTTTGCTGTCGGCATAACTCTTCTGCCTGGACTGAGCTATCTTGAGTCAGTCACGAATAAGCTTGACCTTCTCTTCAGAATCTCAGATAAGGTCGGGACCAAAAAGTTGTCGGTCTCCAACTCCATCCCACATCAACGGTGTTCTGCACCTCCTTCCGTATAGAGCTTCGAAAGGGGCCATCTTCAGACTGGTCTGGTAGCTGTTGTTGTATGAGAACTCGTGATGCGGTAAATTGTCATCCCAACTAGACCCATAGTCTAGTGCGCAACCTCTCAACATGTCCTCCAGAATCTGATTAACTCTCTCGGTCTGTCCATGTGTCTGCGGGTGAAAAGTTGTACTGAACTCCAATCTCGTTCCCAAGGTTTCATGCAGTTGGTGCCAAAATTTTGATGTGAACTGAGTCCCTCTATCGGACACAATGCTCTTCGGTACTCCGTGCAGACAAACGATCCTCGTCATATATATCTTGGCCAGCTTGGCACTCGTGTAAGTAGTCTTCACCGGAATGAAGTGAGCTACCTTGGTCAAACAATCGACCACAACCCAAATAGAATCAGAGCCAGAACGGGTCCTGGGTAATCCTGTGATGAAGTCCATACCAAGCTTTTCCCATTTCCACTCGGGTATCGACAGAGGTTTGAGCAAACCTGCTGGTTTCTGATGCTCGGCTTTTACTCACTGACAAACATCGCATATTGCTACGAACTCGGCAATGTCTTTCTTCAATCCTGTCCACCAGAAACTTTCTTTCAAATCCAGATACATCTTGGTGTTGCTGGGATGTATCGAGTACGGGGAATCATGGGCTTCCTGAAGTATCAACTTCCTGAGTTCGGGATCATGGGGTACATAGATGCGATCCTCAAACCATAAATTTCCGTGTTCATCCTCACGAAAACCTTTAGCCTTCCCGTCTTCCATTTTCTGCTTAATCTCAGCTATCTCCTTGTCTGATTTCTGTGCTTCGCGGATCTTTTCTGTCAAAGTGGACTGAATTTCCAGTGTGGCAACAAATCCTCTTGGAATTATCTCCAATTTGAGCTCTCGGAGGTCATCGACTAACTCCTGGGGTAATCCTCCGGCTGTGAGTGTGTTCACATAACTCTTGCGGCTCAACGCATCGGCTACAACATTTGCCTTGCCTGGGTGATAATGTAATCTCATGTCATAGTCCTTGATCAACTCTAGCCATCGCCTCTGTCTGAGGTTCAACTCCTTCTGCGTGAAGATATATTTCAGGCTCTTGTGATCAGTGTAAACATCACAACTAATTCCAATCAGGAAATGTCTCCAGGTCTTGACAGCGTGCACTACGGCTGCTAGTTCCAAGTCATGTGTGGCATAATTCAAATCATGAGGTCTGAGCTGTCTGGATGCATAGTCTACAACTTTGCCTTCTTGCATGAGCACTCTTCCGAGTCCTTGACAAGAAGCGTCACAGTAAACCTGGAAATCCTTTCGAACGTTCGGCAATATCAGCACTGGGGCTGTAACAAGACGTTTCTTCAGCTCTTGAAAACTAGTTTCACATTCCTCAGTCCAAATATACTTGGATTCCTTCTTCAACAACTCTGTCATGGGCTTGGCAATCTTTGAGAAATTCTCAATGAACCTCCGGTAATATCCGGCAAGTCCGAGCAAACTGCGGATCTCCTTGACTGAAGTGGGTGCTACCCATTCGGTGACTGCTGCTACCTTGGGAGGGTCCACTGCTATGCCTTCTCCTGAGATGACGTGTCCGAGGAATCCGACTTCCTTCAACCAAAACCCACATTTGCTAAACTTTGCATATAGCTTATGCTCTCGAAGCTTCTCCAGAACTAGACGCAGATGTTCCTTGTATTCCTCTTCGTTCTTGGAGAATATTAGTATGTCATCGATGAACACCACGACAAACTTGTCCAAGTATTCCATAAATACCTTGTTCATCAGATTCATAAAATATGCCGGAGCATTAGTGAGTCCAAATGACATGACCGTGTACTCATACAAGCCGTACCGAGTGGTGAAAGCTGTCTTGGGTATATCCTGTTCACGAATCGTCAACTGATGATACCCGGATCGAAGATCGATCTTTGAGAATACGCGAGCTCCAACTAACAGATCGAACAGATCATTGATCATCGGCAAGGGGTACTTGTTCTTGATGGTCACATCGTTCAATGCACGATAATCGACGACCATTCTCAAGGACTTGTCCTTCTTTTCAACCAAGAGCACCAGGGCTCCCCAAGGTGAAGAACTTGGGCGAATATACCCTTTGTCCAATAACTCCTTAATTTGCTTCTTGATTTCTATCAAGTCATTTGCGGGCATCTGATAGGGTCTCTTGGATATCGGGGCTGTTCCGGGTAATAGCTCAATCAAGAACTCAATCTCTCTATCGGGTGGCATGCTCGGCAATTCCTCCGGAAATACATCTGGGTACTCCTGTACAATCGGTACTTCCTCCTGGACTACTCCCTTGAGAGAGTTTACTCGCTTACTCCGTGTCGGGCGCTAAGACACGTACTTAATCCGCTTCTGCTCGGGGGTGGTGAGCAAAATAGACTTAAGGGCACAATCAATACTCCCTTCATACTTGGCCAAACAATCCATGCCTAGGATTACATCCAATCCCTGGGACTCTAATACGATGAGGTCGGTGGGAAAATTATGTTTCCCGATGTTGAGACTCAAAGTATGGCATCCTATCCCGGCTGTCATCATGCCTCCTGGGGAACTGACCTTAATAGGTTGGCTGAGGGTTCTAGTCGGCAAACTATACTTTTCCACAACTACCCTTGATATGAATGAATGTGTTGCACCGGAATCAAAAAGTACCAATACAGGACGTGAATTTAGCAAAAACTTACCAACCACAGTATCGGGGTGATCATATACCTCTTCAACATCAAGGTCGTTCACCTGAGCTCGAGGGAAAGGATTGGGCTTCTTTGCTGCAGAGTTGCCGTTGCCGTTTCCATTTCCCTGCTTGTTCTGGGGACAATCAGTGGCATAGTGTCCCGTCTTCTGACACTTGAAGCAAGTGATGTGAGTCAGATCATTCTGAGCTGGAGCTGAATGCTGCTGAGTGCCAGTACCGCCATTCTTCAAGTTGCTGTTATTGCGGTGGTTCCCATTTCCTCCATGGTAGTGGCCTCCATGGTTGTGCACTGGGTGGTTATGCTGAACGTGTCCTCCAAACTTACCGGATCCAGTCCCGGTATTCCCTGGACAAGGGGTGTAGCGAGGCTTATGCTGAGTGCCGGAGTTGAACTTTCCAACCCCATACTTTCGCTTGCGGTTCTCCATCTGCTGGTGTTTCCCCTCCAAGATGAGGGCCTTATCAACTAGCTCCTGGTAGTTGTTGAAGGTGGCTACAGTCAACTGAATGCTCATCTCATCATTGAGTCCTTCCAAGAACTTTTCCTGCTTGGCCGCATCATCGGCCACATCTCCAGGTGCATAACGGGCGAGCATGCTGAATTCATCAACATACTGGGCCACAGAGCGATTCCCCTGGCCTAAGTTGCGAAACTCATGCTTCTTCAAACTCATTACACCAGCTGAGACATGTGCGGTGCGGAAGACTTGCTTGAATTGCTCCCAAGTGACTCCAGCAATGGGGTAAGTGGTGGTGTAGTTCTCCCACCAAGCAGCTGCAGGGCCTTCGAGTTGATGCGCGGCAAAACGCACCTTCTCAGCTTCACTACAACCAGCAGTGATAAGTTCACGCTCCATCTTGCGGAGCCAATCATCTGCCACAATGGGCTCAATGCTGCTGGAGAAAGTTTGAGGGTTCAACCTCAGAAAACGGGTGAGATTGTCAGCCTGGGGTGGGTGATGGTTGTTGTTATTGTTCTGGTTCTGGATGATCAGCTGCATCAGGGTGTTTTGTTGCTGGATCAACTGGGTGAGTTCCGGCGGAAAGTAGGACTCAGGGGCACGTCTCGGGGGCATCTCATGTTTGTGGAGGGGTGAGATTAGCATAGAACAATGGTCTAAGAGGAATTACACTACCCATATGAGTGCAACACACAAGTATCACACCACACATTTTATTCAATACCATCACAAAGGTTCAGACGGGGATACAAAATTCGATAATCCTAAACATCGGCCTAAAACGTATAACAATAAAGTAAAATTTGGTGGTCTAGTCTAAGTGTCCTCCTCAGAAAAGCATGGTGACGGGTCCTTCGGTGGAGCTTTCTTCAAAGTCCTCGTCGTTGCTGATGAAGGGGGCTACGTCTCCTTCGGGATGAAGGTTCTCGCCCATGTCCAGTTCCTCCTCCAGGTATGCAACTCGAGTCTTCAGCTTCTCGATTCGCTCCAGAAAGTCCTTCGCCTCCAGTTCATGTTCATAGTGGGCTTCCCGGGCTGGTTCTTCGAGTTCAAGCTCGCGGAGCGACAGTTGCTTGATCATCCTGGCGTCCTTGATCACACGATGCTCCAGCGTCCCGCTGTACTTCTCCAAGGTCTGAGCATAAGACAAGAGAGCGTCCTTGGTCTTGCTTGAGATGATTACTCCGTCTTTGTTTCTCCGGGATACGGTGAATAGGTCTGGAGAAATAGGGCAGCCTTTGTATTCTTCCTTGATACGTCCGAGGGCACAATGGAACGCCATGTCCCTTCCGAGAATCCAGTTGGGTGCGATGAACTTGAAATCCATCGGCTCAGTGCGTGGCTGGAATGTCCTTCCGGGAATATGCACCTTGATCCTGTAGCGTGAATCCTCCGGGTAAGACGAAGTTGGCTTCCCTGTGATAGTCGGCAGAGCAATCCTCAAATCCTTGGTGATCTGCACCACCTCCTTTCCGAACGGCATAGTGGCGTCGGGCTGGCAAAACTCCGTGAACTTAACGGGGATGAAGGTGGCCATCTAAACATTGGAAAATCGGAGAGAAGTCAGAAATGATCAGAAGAGGAAATAGAAGATTTATAGACATAAGAGAAAATAGTTTTCTTCCTAAGGCTTTTCCATTCCTAGAGGTTACGTCCTAAAGTCAGCGTGTGCTCTGAATACCATTTCTGTAGCGACCCGACTCATGACGAGTCAAGCCTCTGGTGTTTCCGTACCATCCCAAGATCATGCTGGTACACACACAGTACATAATGTATATATTCAAGAGTTCAATCACACAACTTTATTAATCGAAATCTCATAAAGAGTACTTTATTACATGTAACATCCTAATTTTCTTAAATTCGAATGTTAATAGATCATTCATGTGCATCTCATATTTTTATGCATTATTGTGTTCTTCTGAAAATTCTCTTCATTATGTGACTGCGGGCAATTTATTGGAGTCGAGATAATATGACTTCTCCCCCGTCGAATTAAAGTGCATAATGTTTCGAATTTTATTTTGGAGTTAACTCACTGGGTTTGGAAAACTTTATAATCTTTCAAATTATTTTCGTGGGGTTTTTAAATGTGCTTTGTGTGGCCTATTGCATAAAACTCATTTTCGAAAGTTTGCATTAGGTGGAACTAGGGTTCCCATAGATATATGTATATGTATATATATATATATATATATTAGTTGTATATATTATTCTGTTTTTTTTCCTAAGTATTCTAGTGTACATATATATTAGTACATATTCTCTAGTATTTGTTAGCTAGGAAATATATTTTACTTTTTTTGCTGCTGTTTGTTCTTTTTTTTTTTAAAGGAACCGGCCAGGCCGAGCCAAAGGGCTCAGCCCAGCCCTGCACCACAGCCCCATCGCCCCAGGGGTTTCCCAGCGCCGAGCCAGGCCACGAGGCCACATGCAGCAACGGCCCCACCCGAGCTCTCTCTCCCCCACGTCCCTTTCTTCTTCCTCCTCCCTCTCCTTCCTTCCCAGTACAGACCGAGACCGAGCAGCTCCTTCTCCCTACGATCTCCTTCCCCAGTTCTCCCTCTCCTCCCTTATTCTCTCCTTCCCTCTCTCCTGCCCAAGCCCCACCGCGACCGAAGCTTCCTCCTCTCCTCTCTTTCCTTCTCTACAGAAACCGAAACCGAGCAGCTCTCCTCTCTCCCAGCGATCTCCTCCCAAAGCTCTCTCCTCCTTCCTTATGCCCACCCCCTCCTAGGCCTATATAAACCCCAACCTCCCCGAGCCCCCGTTCCCAACCCTAGCGCCGCGCCTCCACGAGCCGCTGCCACCCCAAGCAGCATCAGCAGCAGCAGCCGAGGCGGCCACCTTCGGCCTCGCCAGGAGGAGCCCCCCCCCCCCCCCGCGAGCTCCGTCTCCCCCGCCGCCGCCTCCACCGAGGAGGAGGAACCTCACCGCCGACTCCCCGAAGCCCTCCACCGCCGGAGCCAACTCTCCCCCGCCGGCCAACTCCCCCTCGCCGGTGCAACACCCCTCTGCCAGCAGGTAGTCTCTCTTCTCTCTCTAATTTGCATGCATTAGATTATAGCCCTTAGATCTCCATGCAACGGCCAAGATTAGATCATCTATACCCCTTCGGTCTATTCCATAAAAACCAGTAGGTTTATTTGTCACTTATGAATTAACCAGCAGACTTGCTTAGCCGTAGGCCGTTTGCCCAAAGCTATTCAACAAACAGCCCCGCAGCCACTAATAGCCTGACACGTGTAACTCCCTGTTAGCACTAGTAGTTTTATGTTTTTCTGCCTGATTTCAAAAAACAGAAACTTTCAATTTTGTTTTGGCCACAACTTTTTATCCTGAAGTCCAATGACATTGATTCTTTTTCCGGTAGCTCACAAATTTCCTGTAGTTTTTACAAACATATAATTTGTCTATGTTTGAAATTCTTAAATATAAGTTAGAGCAGATTTAGTTTAAACACTCTTTTGCCTATTCCAGGAGTTTGAAAAACGATATTGAGTTGATTCTTTTTGCTACTGTTTTCTAGTGATAAAATCTTACTGTGGTAGTAGTTTCAGAATTTTTTAAAGTATTTTTTACTGGTGTTTTCAACAGAAACAAGTTGCTGCCCTACCGGCGCGCGATAAATTCTTTTGCGATGTCTTTTGCAAATCATTGCATGTGATGTCATTTTTACTTGTGGCATGATGGAATTGCTTATGGTGTGCTTTGTGTTTGTATCGGTAGATCATCCGGAGTGCGAAGCATGTTACTTAGAGACGCTTGAGCAGGACAACTATCATCAAGGCAAGTCATCTTTGATCATGTTATTTTACCTATGTTTTCCACGCATAGTAGATCACCTTCTTTGCCCAATTTGCATGCTGCCTAGGTACTTGGAAACTTTAGCATAAGATGTAGTATCATGTGGTAGGAACACAACAACCCCGACAGTTGGCCCCGGGACGACAATGTTATATTTGCTATGCTTGAGTAGACGGGTTATTGGTTGAGTGTATACCACGAGTGATGCAAGGTTGATATAATAATCAAGACCGGACTAAGACAAGATTTTCAAGACCTCGGACGAAATGCAACTCTGGGTGAAGGACGGTTGATCGGCTCCCTGGAAAACCCAGTGGATGCCCGGGATGCTGGAGAAGCCATGTCATCCTGCGGAAAGCTTCACCCAGCCTCAAAGGGACGGACGGAGACTTCAAGACTCAAGGCTTACCTGCACAGCCACAAGTCATTATGGGCTCTGGCTTGGTTGGACAACGCGGCGACTCTGGACAGGCGGTGCTAGAAGATGTAGACGGACGGTAGGAATGGATGGGCACCGACAGGGATTCAGAGGGACCCGTTGAAAGACCATGTTTTGATCATCCGGTCTTCAAACACCCGGAAGTGCGAGGACAAACACGGAGGCAATCAAATCTTGTGGGGAACGTGTGCAAAACTCTGCAGAGTACTCAACCTAATCGATTAGCCGTGTCCACGGTCATGGACAACTTGAGCCGAAGGCATTGGATTTCCCATGAACTCTCGACACAACTTAATAATGATGTGGGTGTTAACAACTATTCGGGTACGAGCTCTGGTTGGCGGAACCATCTCGTTAACAACAAACATTTTAGTAATATTTTGCTTTCAACCCCTCTTGTTGTAGGATAAAATTGGCTTTATGCAAAACTTAGCTCCACCGGCCAAATATGCATGTAGAGATAGTTGATTATTATTTTACTCCCTCTCTTGATGATTTGCCGGCATATTCAATACGCTGACCTACACGGCTGCAACGTATCATGTTGCAGAGTACTTTTCCGAACAGGAGTGAGGCTATGGTTCTACGCTCAGTGACATGCCCTTGGAGTCGGATGGACTCGTCTACCTGATGCTTCCGCTTAGTCTTCGTTAGATAATCTCATGAGATGGCCTTCAGCCACTTTATTGTACTTCTTTATTGTAATAAAGTACTCTTTATGAGATTTCGATTAATAAAGCTGTGTGATTGCACTCTTGAATATATACATTACGTATTGTGTGTGTACCAGCATGATCTTGGGATGGTACGGAAACACCAGAGGCTTGACTCGTCGAGTCGGGTCGCTATATTACAATAAAGGATTACAATAAAGTGGCTGAAGGCCAACTCATGAGATATCTAACAAAGACTAGCGGAAGCATCAGGTAGACGAGTCCATCCGACTCCAAGGGCATGTCCCTGAGAGTAGATCGTAGCCTCACTCCTAGTCGGAAAAGTACTCTGCAACATGATACGTTGCAGCCGTGTAGGTTAGCATATTGAATATGCCGGCAAGTCATCCAAGAGAGGAGTAAAATAATAATCAACTATCTCTACATGTATATTTAGCCAGTGGAGCTGAGTTTTGCATAAAGCCAGTTTTATCCTACAACAAGAGGGGTTGAAAGCAAAATATTACTACAATGTTTGTTGTTAACGAGATGGTTCCGCCAACCAATTCTCGTACCCGAATAGTTGCTAACACCCACATCATTATTAAGTTGTGTCGAGAGTTCAGGGGAAATTCAATGCCTTCGGCTCAAGTTGTCCATGACCGTGGACACGGCTAATCGATTAGGTTGGGCACTCTGTAGAGTTTTGCACACGTTCCCCACAAGATTTGATCGCCTCCGGGTTTGTCCTCGCTCTTCAGGGTGTTTGAAGACCGGATGATCAAAACATGGTCTTTCAACGGGTCCCTCTGAATCCATGTCGGTGCCCATCCATTCCTACCGTTCGTCTACATCTGCTAGCACCGCCTGTCCAGAGTCACCGCGTTGTCCAACCAAGCCAGAGCCCATAATGACTTGTGGCTGTTCAGGTAAGCCTTGAGTCTTGGAAATATCCGTCCGTCTCTTTGAGCCTGGGTGAAGCTTTCTGCAGGATGACATGGCCTCTCCAACATCCCGGGCATCCACTGGGTTCTCCAGGGAGCTGATCAGCCGTCCTTCACCCAGAGTTGCATTGCGTCGAGGTCTTGAAAATCTTGTCTTAACCGGTCTTGATTATTATATCAACCTTGCATCACTCATGATATACACTCAACCGATAACCTGTCTACTCAAGCATAGCATTAAGAAATTGTCGTCCCGGGGCCAAGTATCGGGGTTGTTGTGTGCCTACCACATGATACTACAACTTACACTAAAGTTTCCAAGTACCTAGGTAGCATGCAAATTGGGCAAAGAAGGTGATCTACCATGCATCGAAAACATAGGTAATATAACATGATCAAAATGACTTGCCTTAATGATAGTTGGCTTTCTCGAGCGCTTCTAAGTAACACGCTTAGCACTCCGGATGATCTACCGATACAAACACAAAGCACACCATAAGCACTTCAATCATGCCACAAGTAAAAATAACATCACAAGTAATGATTTCTAAAGTCTAAGCAAAGGAGTTCAAGACGCGCCGGTACGGCAGAAACTTGTTTCTGTTGAAAACACCAGTAAAAATACTTTCAAAATTCTGAAACTTCTACCACGGTAAGATTTTATCACTAGAAAGCAGTAGCAAAAAGAATCAACTCAAAATCATTTTTAAACTCCTGGAATAGGCAGAACAAGGTTTAAACTAAACTGATCTAACTTATATTTGAAAATTTCAAACATAGACAAATTATATGTTTTTAACAACTACAGGAAATTTGTGAGCTACTGGAAAAAGAATTAATGTCATTGGACTTCGGGATAAAACATTGTGGCCAAAACAAAACAGAAAGTTTCTGTTTTTGTAATATAGACAGAAAAAAATAAAACTAACCTAGCTAACTAATGGGGTACACGTGGCAAGCTACTGTTGGCTGGGAGGGGTGTTTGTTGCAATGCTATGGGCAAACGGCCGAGGCTAAGCAAAATTGCTGGTTAAAAGATAAGTGAAAATAAAACCGGTGGTTTTGTAAACTAAACAGAAGAGTTATCCCTAGATCTAATCTACACCCTATAGCTAAGATCCAACGGCTACTAACAAAAAAAGGAAAAACAGAGAGGGGTGGGGAGTCTACCGTGTTGGGGGCTGGGGTAGCTCCGGCGAGGGGTGGTTGCCGGCGAGGTTGAGGGAGCTCCGGGGGCGGTGGAGTGTCGGGGCGGCGGCGGCGGGGCTCCTCCTCCGCGGGGTGGGGCTCGGGGGCGGAGAGGGGCTCGGGGGGGCGGGGGGGCGCTGCTCCAGGGGCTGCCGAAGGTGGGCAGTAGCTCGGCTGCCGGCGAGCGGTGGCGCGGCGGCTAGGGGCGGCGGCTCGGCGAGGAAGAGGTGGGAACGGGGTCGGCTCGGGTGGGGGAGTATTTATAGGCCATGGGAGGGGGGGGGGTAGAAAGGAAGGAGAGGGAGAACTCGGGGAAGGAATCCAGAGATTTCCTAGTGCAGCTCGTGGTCGGGCAGAAGAAAGGAAGGGGGAGGAAGGAGAAGGCCGACGGGGGAGGGAGGCTCGGTCGGGTGGGGGCCACAGGCAGTGAGAGGGGGAGAGGAGGGAAGGGGTCGGTCGCTCTACATCAAAGGGATTTGATCCCTGGGCAGTGGGGATCTCGGCCCACGCTATAAGGCGCTCGGGGGCGGCGGTTAAAGGAAAAAAAAGAGGAAAGTAAATCAAAAATTTAATATAGGGTATTATATACCAAAAAATCAGAAAAAAAATCTCTACCCGAATAAGATTTTTCCAAAGCAAAAATAAAAACTTTAAAAAAATGTTTTTTCAGAAATTCCCAATTTGCTTTATTTCGTTTTGCAATTATTTTTGC
>NC_058519.1:301147582-301152582 GCF_904849725.1 Hordeum vulgare subsp. vulgare
CACCTGCACGTTCCCCCACATCGCCGCCGCCTCCCCGTCCCGTCGCCACCCCCGGAGCCCCTCCCCATCGCCGGTCTCCCTCGCCTCGCCGGAGTCAACCTCGCCGGAGCATCCTCCTCCCCCTGTGAGTTCTACCTCTCCTCTCATCCGTTAGATTGTAGTTAGATGGTGTAGATTAGAAGTAGGATACCTGTTCGGTTTAGCTCAGAAAACCGTCGGTTTTATTTCACTTATTTTATTAGCCAGCAAGTTTCGGTTAGAGCTCGGCTGTTTGCTCCTAACGTTAGCAACAAACACCCCCTTAGCCTATCACAGCGCGCCACGTATACCCCTGTCTGTTAGCAAGTTATCTTCATTTTTTCTGTCTAATTGCAAAAACAACAAAGTTTCTGTTTTGTTTTGGCCATAACTTTTGATCCCGAAGTCCAATGATACTGATTCTTGTTCCGGTAGACTCCAATTTTTCTGTAGTTTTTAAAAACATATAACTTGTCTATGTTTGAAGTTTTCAAATATAAGTTATATCAGATTTAGTTTAAACCTTGTTTTGCCTATACCAGGAGTTTCAAAAAATGATTTTGAGTTGATTCTTTTTGCTACTGCTTCCTAGTGATTATATCTTACTGTGGTAGAAGTTTCAGAATTTTTAAAGTATTTTTACTGTTGTTTTTAACAGAAACAAGTTTTTGCCTTAGTGACGCGTGTTAAATTCTTTTACTTAGGCTTTAGCAAATCCTTACTTGTGATGTTATTTTACTTGTTGCTTGATTGTAGTGCTTATGGTGTGTTTTGTGTTTGTATCGGTAGATCATCCGGAGTGCGAAGCACGTTACTTAGAAGCGCTCGATCAAGACAACTATCATCAAGGCAAGTCATTTTGATCATGTTATTTTCCTATGTTTTCGATGCATGGTAGTTCACCTTTCTTTGCCCAGTTGCATGCTGCCTAGGTACTTGGAAACTTTAGTATAAGTTGTAGTATCATGTGGTAGGCACACAACAACCCCGATACTTGGCCCCGGGACGACAATTCTATATTTGCTATGCTTGAGTAGACGGGTTTTCGGTTGAGTGCATAAAACGAGTGATGCAAGGCTGATTAAATAATCAAGACCGGTTAAGACAAGATTTTCAAGACCTCGGACGCAATGCAACTCTAGGTGAAGGACAGTTGATCGGCTCCCTGGAGAAACCAGTGGATGCCCGGGATGCTGGAGAGGCCATGACATCCTGCGGAAAGCTTTACCCAGGCTCAAAGGGACGGATGGAGACTTCAAGACTCAAGGCTTACCTGCACAGCCACAAGTCATTATGGGCTCTGGCTTGGTTGGATAACGCGGCGACTCTGGACAGGCGGTGCTAGCAGATGTAGAAGAATGGTAGGAATGGATAGGCACCGACAGGGATTCAGAGGGACCCGTTGAAAGACCATGTTTTGATCATCCGGTCTTCAAACACCCTGAAGTGCGAGGACAAACACGGAGGCGATCAAATCTTGTGGGGAACGTGTGCAAAACTCTGCAGAGTGCCCAACCTAATCGATTAGCTGTGTCCACGGTCATGGACAACTTGAGCCGAAGGCATTGAAATTCCCCTGAACTCTCGACACAACTTAATAATGATGTGGGTGTTAACAACTATTCGGCTACGAGAATTGGTTGGCGGAACCATCTCGTTAACAACAAACACTGTAGTAATATTTTGCTTCCAACCCCTCTTGTTGTAGGGTAAAACTGGCTTTATGCAATACTTAGCGCCACTCGCCAAATATGCATGTAGAGATAGTTGATTATTATTTCACTCCTCTCTTTGATGACTTGCCGGCATATTCAATATGCTGACCTTACACGGCTGCAACGTATCATGTTGCAGAGTACTTTTTCGACCAGGAGTGAGGCTACGATCTACGCTCAGCGACATGCCCTTGGAGTTGGATGGACTCGTCTACCTGATGCTTCCGCTAGTCTTCGTTAGATATCTCATGAGATGGCCTTCAGTCACGTTATTGTAATCCTTTATTGTAATAAAGTACTCTTTATGAGATTATGATTAATAAAGTTGTGTGATTGAACTCTTGAATATGTACATTATGTACTGAGTGTGTACCAGCATGATCTTGGGATGGTACGGAAACACCAGAGGCTTGACTCGTCTTGAGTCGGGTCGCTATAGAAATGGTATCAGAGCACACGCTGACCTTAGGACGTAACCTCTAGGAATGGAAAAGCCTTAGGAAGAAAACTATTTTCTTATGTCTATAAATCTTCTATTTCCTCTTCTGATCATTTCTGACTTCTCTCCGATTTTCCAATGTTTTAGATGGCCACCTTCATCCCTGTTAAGTTCACGGAGTTTTGCCAGCCCGACACCACTATGCCGTTCGGAAAGGAGCTGGTGCAGATCACCAAGGACTTGAGGATTGCTCTGCCGATTATCACAGGGAAGCCAACTTCGTCTTACCCGGAGGATTCACGCTACAGTATCGAGGTGCACGTTCCCGGAAGGACATTCCAGCCGCGCACTGAGCCAGTCGATTTCAAGTTCATCGCACCCAACTGGATTCTTGGAAGGGACATGGCGATCCATTGTGCACTCGGACGTATCAAGGAAGAGTACAAAGGCTGCCCTATTTCACCAGACCTATTCACCGTATCTCGGAGAAACGAAGACGGAGAAATCATCTCAAGGAAGACCAAGGACGCTCTCCTGTCTTCTGCCCAGACCTTGGAGAAGCATAGCGGGACTCTGGAGCATTGTGTGATCAAGGACGCCAGGAAGATCAAGCAACTGTCACTCCGCGAGCTTGAACTCGAAGAAGCAGCCTGGGAAGCCCACTATGAAGACGAACTGGAGGTGAAGGACTTTCTAGAGCGGATCGAGAAGCTAAAGACTCGAGTTGCATACCTGGAGGAGGAACTTGACATGGGCGAGAACCTTCATCCCGAAGGTGACGTAGCCCCCTTGATCAGCAACGACGAGGACTATGAAGAAAGCTCCACCGAAGGGCCCATCACCATGCTTTTCTGAGGAGGACACTTTGACTAGACCACCAAATTTACTTTATCGTTATACGCTTAGGCCGATGTTTAGGATTATCGAATTTTGTATCCTTGTGTGAACCTTTGTGATGGTATTGAATAAAATGTGTGGTGTGATACTTGTTTGTTGCATTTCATATGGGTAGTGTAATTACTCTTAGACCACTGTTCTATGCTAATCTCACCCCTCCACCAACATCAGATGCCTCCGAGACGTGCCCCTACTACCAACTTTCCGCCGGAACTCACCCAGTTGATCCAGCAACAGAACACCCTGATGCAGCTGATCATCCAGAACCAGAACAATAACAACAACCATCATCCACCCCAGGCCGACAATCTCACCCGTTTCCTGAGGTTGAACCCTCCAACATGCTCCAGCAGCATTGAGCCCATTGTGGCAGATGATTGGCTCCGCAAGATGGAGCGTGAACTTAGCACTGCTGGTTGTACTGAAGCTGAGAAGGTGCGCTTTGCCGCGCATCAACTGGAAGGCCCTGCAGCTGCATGGTGGGAGAACTACACCACCACTTACCCCATTGCTGGAGTCACTTGGGAGCAATTCAAGCAAGCCTTCCACACCGCACATGTCTCAGCTGGTGCAATGAGTCTGAAGAAGCGTGAGTTTCGCAACTTACGCCAGGGGAATCGCTCTGTGGCCCAGTATGTTGATGAATTCAGCATGCTCGCCCGTTATGCACCTGGAGATGTGGTCGATGATGCGGCCAAGCAGGAACAGTTCTTGGAGGGACTCAATGATGAGCTTAGCATTCAGTTGACTGTAGCCACCTTCAACAACTACCAGGAGCTGGTCGATAAGGCCCTCATCTTGGAGGGGAAACACCAGCAGATGGAGAACCGCAAGCGAAAGTATGGGATTGGAAAGTTCAACTCCGGCACTCAGCAGAAGCCTCGCTACACCCCCTATTCAGGGAATATCGGGACTGGATCCGGTAAGTTTGGAGGACACGTCCATCATAACCACCCAGTGCACAATCATGGAGGCCACAACCATGGAGGAAATGGGAACCACCGCAACAACAGCAACTTCAAGAATGGCGGTACTGGCACTCAGCAGCATTCAGCTCCAGCTCAGAAGGATCTGAATCACATCACCTGCTTCAAGTGTCAGAAGACAGGACACTATGCCACTGAATGTCCCCAGAACAAGCAGGGTAATGGAAACGGCAACGGCAACTCTGTAGCAAAGAAGCCCAATCCTTTTCCTCGAGCTCAGGTGAACCACATTGATGTTGAAGAGGTCTTTGATCACCCCGATACCGTGGTTGGTAAGTTTTTGCTAAATTCACGTCCAGTATTGGTACTTTTTGATTCTGGTGCAACACATTCATTCATATCGAGGGTAGTGTTGCAAAAGTATAGTTTGCCAACTAGAACCCTCAGCCAGCCTATTAAGGTCAGTTCCCCAGGAGGCATGATGACAGCCGGGATAGGATGCCATGCTTTGAGTCTCAACATCGGGAACCATAATTTTCCCACCGACCTCGTCGTATTAGAGTCCCAGGGATTGGATGTAATCCTAGGCATGGATTGGTTGGCCAAGTATGAAGGGAATATTGATTGTGCCCTTAAGTCTATTTTGCTCACCACCCCCGAGCAGAAGCAGATTAAGTATGTGTCTCAGCGCCCGACACGGAGTAAGCGAGTAAACTCCCTCATGGGAGTAGTCCAGGAGGAAGTACCGATTGTACAGGAGTACCCAGATGTATTTCCGGAGGAATTGCCGGGCATGCCACTTGATAGAGAGATTGAGTTCTTGATTGAGCTATTACCCGGAACAGCCCCGATATCCAAGAGACCCTATCGGATGCCCGCAAATGACTTGATAGAAATCAAGAAGCAAATTAAGGAGTTGTTGGACAAAGGGTATATTCGCCCAAGTTCTTCACCTTGGGGAGCCCCGGTGCTCTTGGTTGAAAAGAAGGACAAGTCCTTGAGAAT
>NC_058519.1:301162582-301185082 GCF_904849725.1 Hordeum vulgare subsp. vulgare
TTGCTCATCCATCCAACTCTCGAAACATTCAACATCACCGGCTTGCGTCTGCGGAGTATTCTCTAGTTCCAGGTGGCGCTCGCCCCTAACCATGGCTAGGGGACAAGGGTGGCCACCATCGGCCGCCAGGGCGGAAAGAGGAACCCATTCGGATCATGCCACAGCTTCAAGGGTTGCAGCTACGGAGGGCGGCACGAGCGCCCGAGGAGGCGGAGGGGCGTGGGTACGCGGTCGCCGCGAAGGCGGAGGCCGAGGAAGGCGGAGTGCTACTCCAGCACCTCCGTCTTCTCCGAGACTTGTTCTCGCGGGGACTCATGTTGAGAGGACTTCGTTGTAGTTTCTCGTCAAACTGCAAGGCCGCATCAGGACTCGGCTTCAACTCCCCATCGCCTTCGCGAAGGTGATGAGCGGAGAGAAGCTCCCGATGTTGTGGCTCCGGGTGCATGGCTGCGGCAACGCCGCGGTACCGGTGCCCGTGGAGCAATCGGGGCCTCGACTCCTGTTCCTCGGCCGCGGGTGGAAGAGCTGCGCCCTCGCCCATAATCACTGGTATGGGCACGTTCTTCGCTTCAAGATGATGGCGGACAACCTGCTCTCCGTCAAGATATACGGGAGCTCATGTGTGCGCCTCAGCTGTTGCGAAGAGAGCTCTAGCGGGACTGAAAGCCCTTCCTCGCGCGAGAGCGACGAGGACGGGACAGATGGTAGAGAAGGCGGTTATGGGTCACATCCGCGGCAGGCTAAGACTGGGTACGATGATCTAACCTCGGACTAACCGTCGATTGCACCATCACCGTTAGTCCGTGGTCCTCCTCCTCCCGAGTTGGCACCGATGAGCCGGAAGAACCGACGGTGCCGCATATTGCGGGAAATGCTCGGTTCCCATCTCTATCGTCCCTTCAGACCTCGTTCTCCACTGCGCAATGCTGGTCCATGAAGGGCCACCCCTGGTTGAGTCGTGGGCCTTGCCGCTTTTTGTCTTCTTGAACTTCTGTCCGGCAAGCATGTCCCTCGCCAAATGACAATATCTGAGGTTAGAGTAGTAAAAATCATCCATGTAATATGTCTGAGTTTGCCTCAAACAGATGAATGAAATGTTGTTTTCTTTGTGTCTGATCCTTCTCTTTGCATGATACACCCTTTGCATTTTCCGAAGGCTTGCCGTTGTGACTGGCCCTGTCGCTAGTGCTTTGAGGAACGGGTCCTTAGCAGTTCGTCGGAGGGGTCGTTACCGGCAAGGCTCCTTGCCGCACTCAGTGCAACCATTAGATCGTTGAGCGCGGCTCAAGGCAAATAAGGTGCTGCGTAGCCGCTTGGTTTGTTGAACAGGTTCGAAACAATGTGAAGGCGCTCTGTGGCCATTCAGGTCTTTGAACTAGTTTGAAACAGAGCCAAGGCACACTGATCATGACAAGGTTCCATCTACACGCAAGTTTCTCAAGCAAACTTTGGGATCTCCAGAATGGAAACAACCTATCTACTCTGAAATTTCATCTAGAATATCTATCACTTATTTGTTGTGCTGCCACACTTCTTCCCGCGGTGTTTGGGTCCTTTGTCAGAGCCTGCGATCCCCGGCAAGAAGGAGGTTACACCCTCCCGGCAAGGTCCTTGCCGATAGTCCTTGACTATCGTATAGACGGGGGTTGGTGGAGTATAACTCCTTTTCCTGTTTTGCCAGGCCGTGCTGGTGGAGCCCCCGAGCACAACTTTGGCGTCGATGCGATGCTTCCAAGGGGAAAGTGTTTCCGCTGGACTGCGTGCCTGGGCTTCGGGGCCTGTTGGCGCATCCTCGATGACTATGCATCACTCCGTGAAGGTGCGTCGGCCAAAGTATGCGTCGAAGGCCTCGCCGAAGCCCCCAGGCACACCCCCGATACCAGCGCACTGTCCTCGAGGGGCGCCTCTATCTGGCACCCTTGAGATCGGGGTCTCCGTCTCGCTGGCCCGCGCTCGCGCAGCTGGGTGCTCACGCATGCGTTAGGCGGCCATGGCAAAGTAGATCGACCACCGGTGTGCCCTGCTTTGGGGAACCGCAGTGGTGCGCTCAACCTCCCAATATCTGGTGCGGAGCTTGCTCGAATCCGTGAAAAAGTTCTCAACCACCTCCCCCTACCTGGCGCGCCAAAGATGTCGGGGAAATTAAAACCTATGGGAAGCTCGACGGGTCCCTTGATCGTTCGGCGGAGTGAGAGAGGTAGCGCCGAGAGCACAGTTAGCGACCAACACCGGCAAGGCCGTTTACCCAGGTTCCTGCGGCTTGGCGCGTAAAACCCTGCTCCTGCTTAGTTTATATTGGGGTCTTACTGTAGGGTGATTTACTACAGTAGCATAGCTGGTGATTAGGGAGTCTCAAATTCCCAAGAAATCTAACCTCTAGAGAATGAGCCTTGGGCCTCCTTTTATAGGCAAGGGGTCACCAACAGTGTGCTAACGGGTCACATAGTGAACAAGGTTCACCGCTTATCTTTTTCGGTGGTGTCATGGGCAGTAAATGCCTTGTTTGACACCTGACCTGCAGCGAGGTGGTTGCGACACGTACAAAGGTGGATCGACACCTGGGTCTTGCGCCAGCGCATGAGGGATGCGCTGGAGCGGTTGGACTGTGGTTGAAACAGGGGAGGACACCTGGCGAGCGAAAGGAGCTTGCTGGCCTGGCGTCCCTGTCGGAGGACTTGATTATCTTACCAACAAGGAGGGCTTGCCGGGGGCTTGAACATCTTCCCAGCAAGGAGGGCTTGCCGGGGCGTTGCCAGTCTTTGCGAGTCTTCCCGGGAAGGAGGGCTCGCCGGGGCCTTGCGAATCTTCCTGGCAAGGAGGGATTGCCGGGGCCTTGTATCTAGAGTTCTTGTACTCTACGTAATCGGAGAGGGGGGCGTGGCTTTGGTGGGTGTTGGCTTTCCTTCCTGACGGTCTTCCTCGTGCGTTGTTGCCAGGGGCGTTGCCGGTGCTCGTGCACAAGTCTTGGGCCCAACGGACCCCATTCTCTAGTTCACCGACATCATTGTTGTAGTAGTTGTTGTTGTTGTTGTTGTCGTTGTTGTTGTCATCATCGTCGTCATCGTCGTCGTCGTCCTGTTGTCACCTTCGTTGTTGTTGATGTTGTTGTTGTTGTCGTTGTTGTCACTGTTGTCGTTGTCGTCGTTGTTCACGTCATTGTCAGTGTTGTCATCGTCGTCGTCGTTGTTGTCGTCGTCGTTTTTATTGTTGTTGTTGTTGTTGTCGTCGTCGTCGTTGTTGTCTTCGTTGTTTTTGTTGTTGTTGTTGTTGTTGTCGTTGCGGTTGTTGTTGTCATTGTTGTCGCTGTTGTCATTGTTGTTGTCGTTGTTTATCGTCATTGTTGTTGTCGTCGTCATTGTCGTCGTCGTCGATGATAGAGGCGAAGTTGTCCCTATCTTCCGCTGATATGGTGGTTTCGTTTTGGTATTGTCGACTTTGACGATCCGACTACGAATGTGTGAGGACGTCGCGCCTTAGCAATCGCTAAACAAACTCCGAGAGGTTATTGACCACGTCGGGGCACACTAGTGGAAAACGGGCCTTTGGCTTGGACCCTTTAGTCCCGGCCTGCCTCTGGGCCGGGACTAAAGGCCCGGCCACGTCGCCCCAATTCTCAATGCCTCCCTCGAGGCTTTAGTCCCGGCCCGTAAGGAGCCTTTAGTCCCGGTTCGTGTCCCAAACCGGGACTAAAGGGCTATGCGGTGGGCAGCACGCATGAGCGCCACCTTTAGTCCCGGTTTGTGTCTCAAACCGGGACTAAAGTCCTCTGCCTGTATATAGCACAACCCCCCTCTCCCCTCTTCCTTGCATTTTTATTGGATGGAGGATTGTGGGTGGGTGCTTGCTCTCCTCTTTTTTTGATGCACGACAGGTGTTTGTTGAAATGTGTGTTAGAGCGATGCCGCTTCAGTTCACCGAACACAACTACGATATGAGATGCCTGAGCCACGCTTAAACCTCTTCCTCTTTATTTCTACTTATTCTAAAAGGTTAGCAACTATATTTCCTCGTATAGACCGTGCGGTACTAATTTTTAGGATCATGATTGTATTTGATATACTGTCGTATAACACAGATGAGCCATCCATGGATGTACGGTGATCGACGCACAACCGCTTACAGAGAAGGCGTGCATTCTTTTCGAGATGCAGCCGATGCGAACAAGCATGGTGGTGGCTATATGTTTTGTCCATGTGTTGAATGTCGGAATGAGAAGGATTACACTTCCTCAAGAGTCATTCAGAGCCACCTGCTTCGGTCCGGTTTTATGTCGGGCTATAATGTTTGGACCAAGCACGGAGAAAGAGGGGTTATGATGGAAGACGACGATGAATAAGAAGAGAAGGATGATGACAACTACCGATCTATGTTCCCTGAGTATGCTGATACCGCAATTGAAGACAATGAAGAAGAAGATCAGGATGAAGAACGGGAACCAGATGAGCCCGCTGATGATCTTGGCCGGGTCATTTCTGATGCACGACGAGGTTGCGACACCGAAAAGGAGAGGTTGCAGTTCGAGCAGATGTTACGGGACCACAACAAATTGTTGTACCCGACCTGTGAAGATGGCCAGAAGAAGCTGGGTAGCACACTGGAATTGCTGAAGTGGAAGGTAGAGACCGGTGTGACTGACTCGTCATTCGAAAAGTTGCTCGTACTGATGAAGAAGATGCTTCCAAGAAAGAACGAATTGCCCGCCAACACGTACGAAGCAAAGAAGCTTGTCTGCCCTCTAGGATTAGACGTGCAGAAGATACATGCATGCCCTAATGACTGCATCCTCTACCGCGGTGAGAAGTACGAGAATATGGATTAATGCCCGGTATGCACTGCATTGCGGTATAAGATTAGAAAAGATGACCCTGGTGATATTGAGGGCGAGCCACCCAGGAAGAGGGTTCCTGCCAAGGTGATGTGGTATGCTCCTATAATACCACGGTTGAAACGTCTGTTCAGAAATAAAGATCATGCGAAGTTGTTGCGATGGCACATGGAAGATCGTATGAAAGACGATAAGTTGAGGCACACCGCTGATGGTCGGCAGTGGAGAAAAATCGAGAGAGAGTTCCCGAGATTTGCAGCTGACGCAAGGAACTTATGGTTAGGTCTGAGTACACATGGCATGAATCCTTTTGGGGAGCAGAGTTGCAGTCACAGCACCTGGCCCGTTACTCTATGTATCTAGTACCTTCCTCCTTGGTTGTGCATGAAGCGGAAGTTCATTATGATGCCAGTGCTTATACAAGGTCCAAAGCAACCCGGCAACGATATTGATGTGTACCTAAGGCCATTAGTTGATGAACTTTTACAGTTGTGGGCCGAACCAGGTATACGTGTGTGGGACGAGCACAAACAAGAGGAATTTGACCTTCGAGCGTTGCTTTTCGTAACCATCAATGATTGCCCTGCTCTTAGTAACATTTCAGGACAGTCAAACAAGGGATACAATGCATGCACGCACTGTTTGGATAAGACAGAAAGTATATATCTCGACAACTGTAGGAAGAATGTGTATCCGTACAATCGTCGTTTTCTTCCGCCCAAGCATCCCTTAAAGAAAAAAGGCAAGCATTTCAATGGCAAGGCAGAACCACGGGGGAAGCCTGTCATCCATACTAGTGCTGAAGTATTTGATATGGTCAAAGATTTAAAAGTAATCTTTGGAAAGGGTCCTGGCAGCCAACCTGTTCCTAACGGCCCTAATAAGCGCGTACCCATGTGGAAGAAAAAATCTATATTTTGGGATCTACCCTACTGGGAAGTCCATGAGGTCCGCTCGGCAATCGACGTGATGCACCTGACGAAGAATCTCTGCGTGAATATTCTTGGCTTCCTGGGCTTGTATGGGAACTCAAAAGATACACCGGAAGCACGGGAGGACCAGGAATGTCATAAAGGAAGAGATGGCATCCATCCAGGGCAGTTTCAAGGGCGTGCCAGCTACGGTCTTTCTAAGGAAGAGAAGGAAATCTTCTTTGAAGTCCTTTTCAGTATCAAGGTCCCGACTGGCTTCTCGTCGAATATAAAGGGAATCGTAAATATGAAAGACAAAAAATTCCAAAACCTAAAGTCTCATGATTGCCACGTGCTTATGACGCAATTGCTTCCGGTTGCATTGAGGGGAATTCTACTGGAAAATGTTCGCCTGGCAATTGTGAAGGTATGTGCATTCCTCAATGCAATATCTCAGAAGGTAATCGATCGAGAAAGTCTATCAGGGTTACAGATTGATGTGGTCCAATGTCTGGTCAGCTTTGAGTTGTTGTTCCCGCCATCCTTCTTCAATATAATGACACACCTCCTAGTTCACCTAGTCGAAGAGATTAGAATTCTCGGTCCTATGTTTCTACACAATATGTTCCCCTTCGAGAGGTTCATGGGAGTCTTAAATAAATATGTTCGTAACCGTGCTAGGCCAGAAGGAAGCATCTCCAAGGGCTATGGAACAGAGGAGGTCATTGAGTTTTGTGTGGACTTTCTTCCTGACCTTAACCCGATTGGTGTTCCTGAATCTCGGTATGAGGGTAGGCTGACAGGAAAAGGCACACAAGGAAGGAAAGCAAAAGTATGTATGGACGGGCATTCTTTCTCTCAAGCACACTACACAGTTCTACACAATTCCACCGTGGTGGCTCCGTATATTGTGAGACACAAGAATATTCTACGCTCCGAAAACCCGGGGAAGGCTGACTCTTGGATTAAAGGGGAACACGACAAGACTTTCGGCAGTTGGTTGCAGACACATCTCATGAATGACGACACCGTTGGAGATGAGCTGTACTGTTTGGCCAGGCCACCATCTTCGACTATATGTACTTTCCAAGGGTATGAGATAAATGGGAATACATTTTACACGGTTGCCCAAGATAAAAAGAGCACCAACCAAAATAGTGGTGTCCGCTTTGATGCAACAGACAAGAATGGGCACTGTTTGGAAACATATTACGGGTACATAGAGGAGATATGGGAACTTGACTATGGACCTACTTTTAAGATCCCTTTATTTCGGTGCAAATGGGTGAAGATGACAGGAGGCGGGGTAGTTGTAGACCAAAAGTACGGATGACAACAGTGGATCTCAACAATCTTGCGTACATGGACGAACCATTTGTCCTAGCCAATGATGTCGCTCAGGTTTTCTATGTGAAGGACATGTCTACATTAACGAGAAAAAGAAATCAACAAAAGAAGATATCGTCCGATGAGCCAAAACGCAACATAGTTCTTTCGGGGAAAAGAAACATCGTGGGAGTAGATGACAAGACAGACATGTCAGAAGATTATAATAAGTTTCATGAAATTCCGCCCTTCAAAGTGAAAACTGACCCAACCATCCTACTGAATGATGAAGATTCTCCATGGCTACGACCCATATTGGTGCAATAATGTAATAATGTATTAAACCTTTTATGTAATGCACGTATGGAATGTACTAAATTTCAAACACTTTTCATTTTCATAGTATCCATGTAAGAGATGAGTTCTCGTTCGAAACCCTGATACTTCGAGAGAGATTGTCCGTTTTGTACACGAAGTGCATCCAGTTTTTGTCGTAGCCCTATCAACTTTTTAACACATGCTATGTGGGTGAAATGATGATAGCATGCCAACTTTCAACATTTTAAGAGTTCATTTGTAGTGCTTTTCAATTTCACGGTGAACTAGCTCAAAAAAATAAGTAAATGCACGAAATATACCAAATGAAGTCAGAAATTGTTGAAATTTTGTGATGTTCCTTTGAATGGTGCATTTTGCACACACAATAAGTATGGAGTTCAAATAAGTTCAAAAAAATGAAATCCCTTTGTAAGAGATGAGTTCTCGTTCGAAACCCTGATACTTCGAGAGAGATTGTCCGTTTTGTACACGAAGTACATCCAATTTTTGTCGTAGCCCTCTCAACTTTTTAACACATGCTATGTGGGTGAAATGATGATAGCATGCCAACTTTCAACATTTTCAGAGTTCATTTGTAGTGCTTTTCAATTTCAGGGTCAACTAGCTCAAAAAAAATAAGTAAATGCACGAAATATACCAAATGAAGTCATAAATTGTTGAAATTTTGTGATGTGCCTTTGAATGGTGCATTTTGCATGCACACACAAAAAGTATGGAGTTCAAATAAGTTCGAAAAAATGAAATCCCTTTGTAAGAGATGAGTTCTCGTTCGAAACCCTGATACTTCGAGAGAGATTGTCCGTTTTGTACATGAAGTGCATCCAGTTTTTGTGTTAGCCCTCTCAACTTTTTTACACATGCTATTGGGGTGAAATGATGATAGCATGCCAAATTGCAACATTTTCAGAGTTCATTTGTAGTGCTTTTCAATTTCAGGGTGAACTAGCTCAAAAAAATAAGTAAATGCACGAAATATACCAAATGAAGTCAGAAATCTTTGAAATTTTGTGATGTGCCTTTGAATGGTGCATTTTGCACAGACAAAAAGTATGGAGTTCAAATAAGTTCAAAAAAATGAAATCCCTTTGTAAGAGATGAGTTCTCGTTCGAAACCCTGATACTTCGAGAGAGATTGTCCGTTTTGTACACGAAGTGCATCCAGTTTTTGTCGTAGCCCTCTCAACTTTTTAACACATGCTATGTGGGTGAAATGATGATAGCATTCCAACTTTCAACATTTCCAGAGTTCATTTGTAGTGCTTTTCAATTTCAGGGTCAACTAGCTCAAAACAAATGAGTAAATGCACGAAATATACCAAATGAAGTCATAAATTGTTGAAATTTTGTGATGTGCCTTTGAATGGTGCATTTTGCACACACAAAAAGTATGGAGTTCAAATAAGTTCAAAAAAATGAAATCCCTTTGTAAGAGATGAGTTCTCGTTCGAAACCCTGATACTTCGAGAGAGATTGTCCGTTTTGTACATGAAGTGCATCCAGTTTTTGTCTTAGCCCTCTCATCTTTTTAACACATGCTATGTGGGTGAAATGATGATAGCATGCCAACTTTCAACATTTTCAGAGTTCATTTGTAGTGCTTTTCAATTTCAGGGTGAACTAGCTCAAAAAAAAAAGTAAACGCACGAAATATACCAAATGAAGTCAGAAATCTTTGAAATTTTGTGATGTGCCTTTGAATGGTGCATTTTGCACAGACAAAAAGTATGGAGTTCAAATAAGTTCAAAAAAATGAAATCCCTTTGTAAGAGATGAGTTCTCGTTCGAAACCCTGATACTTCGAGAGAGATTGTTCGTTTTGTACACGAAGTGCATCCAGTTTTTGTCGAAGCCCTCTCAACTTTTTAACACATGCTATGTGGGTGAAATGATGATAGCATGCCAAATTTCAACATTTTCAGAGTTCATTTGTAGTGCTTTTCAATTTCAGGGTGAACTAACTCAAAAAAAATAAGTAAATGCACGAAATATACCAAATGAAGTCAGAAATTGTTGAACACACAAAAAGTATGGAGTTGAAAAAACCATATTATGAAATTAAATATTATCATTGGCGATTCATCTCTATTATGAAATTAAATATATCAAAAAACCATTGCAGAACATATGACCAAATTAATACAAGTTCATCATGACATTAAAGCCAAAGAACAGTAGTGATCAAATGTTATTATTGCAAAAAATAAATACATAAAGTTCTGTCATAAAACAACATACAACTATGTAAAACATTTAAATGCAACAACAAACGCAATCAAAATCGCAACTAAGGTAACAATTGACCCAACAGAATAATGATACCAAGCCTCTTTATCAATGGCATATTTTCTAATATTCCTAATCTTCAAGCGCATTTCATCCATCTTCAAGCGCATTGCATCCATCTTCAACCGCATCGCATCGATCTTCATCTTGCGATCATCGATGACATCGGCGACATGCAACTCTAGTTCCATATTCTTATCCTCAATTATTTTCAATTTTTTCTTCAAGTATTTGTTTTCTTTTTCAACCAAATTTAACTTCTCGACAGGAATTTTTATGTGGGTTGGAATTTCTGGTTCACATACCTCCTAGATTAAAAAAATATATGTCACATTGGTCGTCATAATTGTCATAAACACTAAATAAAACAAATAGTTATAAAAGATAATATATACCACATCTGAATCATAGAGAGGACAAGGGCCGACAGAGGCGGATACCAAAACCATCGCACTATATAATAACAAAAAATAATGAAAGGGAGTAATTTATACAAGTATGTATCTAAATCATACAAGTAAGATTTTTTTGATTTTAAAAAGAAGATAAGAACTAGAGGCTCACCGCGGTGGTGCTCGCAGTTGGTGCACGGCCAAACCTAGACAAATATTAAGGAAAATCGAGCTTGGAGGTCGAGCCTGGAGAGGAGAAAGCTTAAGTAGAGTGGCTCGGGCATTTCATCGAACACATCATGTGCATGAACTAGAGTGGCAAGAGCATGGAATGGTCACACTACAACAACCAAAAAACAGGGGATATGGTGGGCAGGGGCGAGGGTTTATATAGGCAACACTTTAGTCCCGGTTCTTGCCACGCCCCGGGACTAAAGGCCCCTGCTTCCCGCCTTCTGGTCTGCCGAAGAAGGGCCTTTAGTCCCCGGGCATGGCTCCACCCGGGACTAAAGGCCCCTGCTTCCCGCCTTTTGGTCTGCCCGAAAAAGGGCCTTTCGTCCCGGGTCGTGGCTCCACCCGGGACTAAAGGGGTCTTTAGCCCCGGATCGAGCCACGAACCGGGACTAAAGATCCACCTGTATATGCGGGAGTTAGAAAATTTCGAACCCAAATCGTCCATTTCTCTTCTTCTTCCTCTCGTTCTCCTGCCCGGCGCGGCAAGCGACGAACTCGACGACGCCGTCAGGCTGCCCGCCGTCCTGCTCGCCGCCGCCTGCCGTCCTCCTCGCTGTCGCCGTCGTCCTGCTCGGCACCGACGTCCTCCTCGCCGCGTGTCGCCCTCCTCGTCGCGCGCCGCCCCGTCCTCCTCGCCGCGCGCCGCCGTCCTCCTCGCCGCACGCCGTCGACACCTCCGGCCGGTAAGCCCCACGCCCCCTCCTCCCCAACACTTCGGCCAGCACAAGCAAAGAAGAAAAAGGAGAATAAAGGAAGAAAAAAGAGAAGAAAGGAAGAAAAAAAGAGAAGAAAAGAAGAAAAAGGAGAAGAACGGAAGAAAAAGGAGAAGAAAAGAAGAAAAAGGAGAAGAAAGGAAGAAAAAGGAGAAGAAAAGAAAAAAAGGAGAAGAAAGGAAGAAAAAGGAGAAGAAAGGAAGAAAAATAGAAGAAAGGAAGAAAAAGGAGAAGAAAGCAAAAAAAAGGAGAAGAAAAGAAGAAAAATGAGAAGAAAGGAAGAAAAAGGAGAAGAAAGGAAGAAAAAGGAGAAGAAAGGAAGAAAAAGGGAAGCAGAAGAAAAGAAGAAAAAGGAGAAGAAAAGAAGAAAAATGAGAAGAAAAGAAGAAAAAGGGAAGAAAGGAAGAAAAAGGAGAAGAAAGGAAGAAAAAGGTGAATAAGAAGAGGAGGAGAAGAAAAGAAGAAAAAGGAGAATAAGAAGAGGAGGAGAGGAGAAGAAGAGGAAAATTAGAAGAAGAGGACAGGAGAAGTAGTAGAAGAAGAGGAGAAGTAGAAGTAGAAGAAGAAGTAGAAGAAGAGGAGAAATAGAAGAAGAGGAAAAATTAGTTTAGGGTTACAAGAAGAAGAAATATTTTTTTTTGTCATTTAATTTTGCTATTGTATAGTGTATATGCTTAAGTGTTAATAGTGTTTCTTAGATTATTGCTTAATTTTGCTATTGTATATGCTTAAGTGTTAATAGTTTATTTTTAGCAAGAAAATTAATAGAACTAGTTTAATTTTGCTATTGTATATGCTTAAGTGTCCGGGACTAGGCTCCGCCCGGCTGGTATTTTAGAGTTTATGTTCTAGCCAAGACCCGGGACTAAAGGTCCTCCTATATAAAACGAGCCTTCGAAGTTTCCAACCCCTCTTATATAGTTTGTTAGTTTATTAGTTAATCAAATGTCCGTTTTTTGCAGAACTATGGATCCACATATGAGGAACCTCGAAGAGGAAGAACTTCTCGAAGATATAATCAAAGACGGCCCCGACGTTGAACCAGCTGAATCTCCGACGTCATATCTAAACGACTCCGGATATGGAATGGAGGTCGAGCGACACGAAGATGAAGCCGATGGGGCAGGAGATAGGTCCAATGACGGAGAAGGTGATAGCTCCACTGATGGAGAAGCTGGTGGAGAAGCCGGTGAAGAAATAATAAAGTCCGGCGAGGTATACATATGAAGTTCGACAATCACTTGTAATATGTGAAAAATATTGGAGATAGCTCTATATTGTATACATATACATTCATTTGACGAATGTTTCTCCCTCTTAGGCCTCCACATCGAGCAAATCTACGAAACGAGGCCCTACTAGAAAGTTGGATGCACGGACGCTTTACACCTTTGAGGTGATAATGCCTACGGGCGAACCCAAGCTTCCTAAGAATGCTGCTGACACATTCAAGAAGCAATGCGGAGTTCTCGTTAGGGATCACGTCCCGATCAGCGTTCGGGAGTGGAACAAGCGCAAAGGGGCAGCCGATAGTGACTATGTCGCCGAAAGGTACAAACATAATCTTTGGAATGATCTCATGTCACATTTCAACCTGCCAGAATGTGAGAATGAAGACGCCGCAGACAAACTGAGGGCCAAAGTCAAGCAGTGGACTCTAAAGAAGATGGCCGAACTGTTCTGTAGCTGGAAGAAGAAGCTATGGAAAAACTATCTGAAGACCAAGAAAGTGCCAGTATTCGAGGGGTATCTAGCCAAGCAGGCGAATCAGTGGAAGGAATTTCAAGAGTACAAGGAGTCAGAAGATGCCCAGGCATTATCAGAAAAGAACAAGATAAATGCCGACAAGAAGAAATATCACCACAAGCTGGGGCCAGGGGGCTATGAGACTGCCATCCCAAAGTGGGAATAGAAAGAGCAAGATCTGATAGATAAAGGCATCATACCTGAACCACTCCGTGATGAGTGGGAATTGAGAGCAAGAAATTGGTTCCTTGCGCATGGTGGGTCGTACGACGAAACAACAGGGGACCTCATCTGCTATGACAATCTTAGGATACCCAGGGAGAATTGGAAAAGGATAGTGAAAGAAATTAAGGAGGGACAATGAAAGTTCACTGCAGATAGAGATAAAGATTTGCTCACAGTGGTCCTCGGCAATGAAGAACATGGAGGACGAACGCGAGGCTTCGGTCCATCTTACCCGTGGTGCCTTGGGTTTGCGAGAGACCAAGACACTTACAGAAGCCGAGAGAGAGCAAAGAAGCGGCAGCAGGATGAGGAGAATGACAAGTTCAACCAGTTGCTTGCCAGGATTAATGAGCAACAGAAGCAGAATGATGAGCTTAGAGGAGTACCCCGCCAGGAAGATCCTGCACTTGATATTACCGACACCCCATCTAAGCGGAAAAGCTGCGTGGCTGAATCTGAGGCCCCGCCCGACGATGAACGAAGAATGATAGAGGGCGGTCCCGGCTACCCCGCGGGTGGAATCAAGGAGTCCACATCATGTGAACTCCATCAGAAATTCAAGAACATATCCATGAAGGTGGCCGTCGGACACGCTTTACCTTCTGGCCCTGATGCACGCTGGCATGGCCGTGAGATTCCAGCTGGCTTTGCTAAAGTCGGGGTGGATGAAATCATGATGGGGTTTAGTGATATGGAGCTCAACATAGCTCGACCCGAAGATGAGAGAACACTCGGTGAAGTACTAGGTGGAGTCATCCTATGGGACAAGAACTACATCAAGCTTCCAGGCTCAGCCCCAAGGACAACACCGCCTCCGAGTCGTCGCAGGTCACCTAAACCTCCATTACCTCCAAGCCCTCCACATGACGTCGGCGAGCACAACACAAGTCCATCTCGATCACCGCCGCCGGACTTGGGCCGTCCGTCTCCGCCGCCGCCCGCTCCAGATACAAAGCCTGAGCCTGCCACGGATACAAAGCGGGAGCGTGCCACCAAGAACGCTCCGCCGCCGCCCGCTCCGGATACAAAGCCTAAGCCTGCCACGGATACAAAGAGGGACCGTGCCACCAAGAACGCTCCGCCGCCGCCCGCTCCGGATACAAAGCCTGAGCCTGCCACGGATACAAAGCGGGAGCGTGCCACCAAGAACGCTCCGCCGCCGCCCGCTCCGGATACAAAGCCTGAGCCTGCCACGGATACAAAGCAGGAGCGTGCCACCAAGAACGCTCCGCCGCCGCCCGCTCCGGATACAAAGCCTGAGCCTGCCACGGATAAAACGCACGAGCGTGCCACCAAGAACGCTCCGCCGCCGCCCGCTCCGGATACAAAACCTGAGCCTGCCACGGATACAAAGCGGGAGCGTGCCACCAAGAACGCTCCGCCGACGATTCCTAAGCCACAGAGCACCCCAAAGCGCAAACGGTCACCCCTCCCAATGGTACGTCATGCTAATCTTCCTATCGGACCTTATGATCGTACCCCCGAGGAAAACACCAGGATAGCAAAGGAACATCATGATGCGCAGATGAAAAAGAAGGAACCCGAGCCCCGCCCAGAATACACATAGAAGCAAATAGCATTTGCAAAATACTTCACGACCCATCCATCACAGTATGACTTACACCATAAGCCTGATGACTATACACGCACATTGCAGAAGGAAGTGAAAAAGAGCAGATCACGTGCAAGCCCTCCACATGACGTCGGCCAGCACAACACGAGTCCATCTCGATCACCGCCGCCGGACTTGGGTCGTCCGTCTCCGACGCCGCCCGCCCCGGATACTAAGCGGGAGCGTGCCACCAAGAACGCTCCGCCGACGATGCCTAAGCCCCAGAGCACCCCAAAGCGCAAACGGTAGCCCCTCCCAAAGGTACGTCATGCTAATCTTCCTATCAGACCTTATGACTTACACCATAAGCCTGATGACTATACACGCACATTGCAGAAGGAAGTGAAAAAGAGCAGATCACGTGCAAGTGCAAGTGGGAATAAATCAAGTTCAACTACAAGCAAGAAAAAATCAGACGTTCCTCAGCTTGGACAACAAGCCAAACAGTCGATCCCACCCCTCAAGGTGTTAACCGAGAATGTTCCCCCTCCGTTGTAGGGGCTAGCTTTAGAAAGAGCAAAGGAGTTGGCGGCTGCATGTGGTGTCTCGGTTGAAGAATTGCTGTCTTCCCAAGACGACAAGATACCCAAGGCTATGGTAGCCCCTAAGCCACAGTTTGTGATGGGTGAGCCTTTGGTCAGCAAAGATGATCTGCCAACAAATATGCGTTACTTGCATCAATGGTACTTAAGTGAATCAAAGAATGGGAGAACGATGATCGTGCTGAGTGTCCCACATGAGTACTACGGACGCCCCGAACAAATCCATATCGACTTTGATGAACTCTTCCAGATGTACAATGGCGACGCCCTCGACAAATCGCTTATGAGTTTCTATTGTCTGTAAGTTTGTCAATTCGTTGTCTACATATAACTTGTTTAGTTATTTCAATTCATTGTCTATATATAACTTGTACTCTATTATGCAGAATGAAGATTCTGGATTGTAAAAGTAAGGGCATCCTAAATATTAGGTTTATTGACCCAGATAAAATACATATAGAGATGCTAACTAATTATCCCAAGGAGACGGAGGAAAACCTTCTAAGGTTTCTAACAGATCAAAATTTCTGTGACCACATACTGTTTCCATACAACTTCAGGTGAGGGTCTTTACTCTGTTGTGTCCATTCACTTATAAGTGTAATTGATAAGTTACTGACACATATATATATATATACATGTGCAGCTTTCATTGGATTCTGTTGGACATTCAAATTGATAAGGGAAGAGTTGATGCCTTCGACCCATTATCGAGACACTTGGAACAGTTCCAAAGCCTGCAGGACATGCTCCAAGGGTAATTTCAATCATTCTTGCGCTCTATCGGTCTATTTCGATGATTTTCTGATATATCAATTAATGAAAAACTTAGCAAATCATTATCCTTGTCGGGCAGGGTTTGGAAGCGGTTCAAGTGTGTGACTCCCGGTATCGAGCATGAGAAGTTGACCTTTAGAGCGGCTCAGGTAAGTAGTAGTATGATATACTTCTATTTTCAATACATTTATGATGCTAGATTATTATTTTGATTATATATATTATATTCTCGTAAAGTGCGACCAGCAGCCACGGGGAACGCATCTATGCGGATACTATGTTTGCGAGACCATTCGCACGTTTACCTCTGAGCACAAGGATCACAGATTCGACGTAAGCAATGAACATTCACACCTCTATTTTTACCCGTCATTCTTTGTTATCACGATTGATATTCATATTCATATCCTCTTCTTATATAGTACACGGCCATGAGGACGAAGGTCCTACCAGAGCAACGCGCGATTGCTGTTGCAAAGGAGCTTGCGACCTTTCTGAGGACGGAAGCTATAGATGACAAAGGACGATTTAGTGTAGCTAGGGGCCATTACTAATGTTCGTCCATGTAATCAAATAGACGGGATCTAGTCCCGATAATTCAGATCTCCATATAATTGTATATATATGCTCGCTTGTAAGATAAGTTAACCTTATATATACATGCATAATTATTTCTATTTAAATTATATGAAAACTAATTCCCGAACACCAAACGAGGCATCACGTTAATCTCCCGAACACCTAAACCCTAAAACCCTAAAACCCAAAAATAATGTCATTAAAAAAACCCGAAAATAAGCAAAATCTAAAAATCTTTAGCCCCGGCCCGTGTAACGAACCGGGACTAAAGGTCCTGCCCCTGGGGCGCTACGAGGCGCCCACGTGGAGCACATTTAGTCCCGGCTTGTAAGAGGGCCGGGACGAAAGGTTAGACCTTTAGTCCCGCCCCTTTAGTCCCGGTTGGTGAACCGGGACTAAAGCCCCTTACGGGTCGGGGCTAAAGGCCCCGTCCCCACTAGTGGCACGATCAACCTGACCACGAAGGTTTGTTTCCTGCACGCAAACGAAGAACAAGCAAGAAATTAAAATGCACTCAAGATATTGCGAATATAAGAGGAAAGCTTTATTGATGAAGGTTGGGTTCTGTGACTCCTTTGTCTGGTCGTAGAACACAAACGAAGAACGCGAAGTCGCATCTATGGCGAACTTGTAATCTAAACAAAACCCAAGTGTAAACGGTGCCATATGGATTGTATATATGAGGGAATAGAGAGGCAATTTCGTGACCCTTGGAGGAGGGGTCCGAAAACAGCCCTAAACTCGGTGTCCCCACACATACGGACTCTAAAAATAGCCTATGATATGATATTTCGAAATTACATGGGCCCGGCCCAAAAATAAGGTGGCGCAACACCTATAATAGCCCATGAACGAAATTTGTAAAGTGGCGTCTTGAATATTTCGTCCAAAGCTTTCGTGTTCTCCTTATGGTGGCATTAAAGTGTCAAAATCACCACTGCAAGCTCCATTGTTCTCTCCCATGTGTGCACCTTCTTCTCCATGCTTGATCCCGCTCCAACGAATATCCTTCTTGTCCATGCTAGGTCCTTCATTCATGAGCACAACAAGACTATCTAACTTAGGCAACATCATATGTCCATGAACCATCGAAGTATTCCCAAGAAACGGAAGTACCTGTTAATTCAATTGGCGTGCACGAGCTCTAGTAACTGGTCTAGTATGTATAGTAGCTAGGGTTGTGGATGTAACAATGGTGTTGATGTCCTCATCAGAAAGGCTCAGATTGGTTCGGATATGATGATCTAACCCTAATTTTTTATGGCTTTTTCATGGACGATAGGTATGAAGAACAGATGCGATCTAACTACGAAAAACTGGTAAAATCTTACCAAGCAACTTGGAAATCTAATACCACTTGATAGAGTCCAAATTGTCACTGTTTTTCGATGAGAAGGTGGTTTCGTTTTGGTAGAGTCAACTTTGACGATCCGATTACGAACGTGTGAGGACATCCAGCCTTAGCAATCGCTAAACCAACTCCGATAGGTTATTGACCACGCCGGGGCACGATCAACCTGACCACGAAGGTCTTTTCCTGCACGCAAACAAACAACAAGCAAAAAACTGAGATGAAATCAAGATATTGCGAATATATGAGGAAAACTTTATTGATGAAGGTGGGGTTCTGTGACGCCTTTGTGTGGTCGTAGAACACAAATGAAGAACGCGAAGTTGCACCTATGGAGAACTTGGAATGTAAACAAAACCCAAGTCTAAATGGTGCCCGAAGGGTTGTATAGATGAGGGAATAGAGAAGCAATTTCGTGACCTCTCGGTGCACTAAAGACTGGAGTCTAGAGTGCCCCAGACTTGTGCGCAGACACCGGCAGCCCCTCCGCGGCGGCAAGGCGCGTCGCTGGGCTTAGGGCGAAAGCAAGACTCAAAAACCACCAACTGTAGCTTGCAAGCCCCGGAAAGCACTCGCTTGCTAGAAAGGAAGAAGAGACCCCGGTAGGAGTCCCATGCCAGGGAGATAAAAAATGCCACGGCGAGACCCTCCCGCCGAGGAAGAAGGACTGAGCCTCGGCAAGCCACCCTTGCTGGGAAGATAGACAAGGCCTTGGTAGGCCATCACCTCCCCGCCGAGAGCAATAGGAAGAGCCCCGGCAAGGTAACCCTGTCGGGAAGGAAAAGAGAGGCCCAAGGAGAGGCGCGAGCCCAGGGCACCTTCGAGACCTGCGAACGCCTCCACCGACGAGCACGCCACTCGCGATGCATGCGCCACAGGTCCGCCCACACGCGAGCGCAACTCCCCAGAGTTACCAAGTGTGGGTACGTGTCCAACCCCCCCGTGACGAGGTCAGGGAAGTCTGTCGAAGCATTTAGTGCACCTCTCACAAGGCAGTAACACTATAACTGTCGGTCGACATTGTTTCACCCGTGAACCCACCGTTCACCCACTGAGCCACTGTGGTGACTCCTTCGCCTATAAAAGGAGACTCGAGGCTCAATAGTAGAGGCTTTTGGCTTTTTGGTAATCCGAAAGGCTGTAAAAAGGGACAGAGCTACAGTAACCCAAAACGAATAACTAAATTCATGCAGGAGTAGGGTTTTACGCATAACGTGGCTCGAACATGGGTAAAAAGATCTTGTCGGGCGCTGACTGTTGGTTCTGCTCTTGCTGCGACCCCTATCCCCGCCAAACCAATAAAAAGCAGACCGTTGGGGCCCCCATAGGTGTCGATCCTTCACCGACATGTTTGGCACGCCAGGTAGGGGGATCGCCGGAAGCAGGCCGGCGTCAGCGCCACCCCGATCCGACGAGCCGCTCGTCGGCTCCACGGATCTCAGTTCGCCGCTGCATCCTCCCAGAGTGGGAGGAAGCAGTGGTGCTCAGCCGCGCAAGAACTCTTAGCGCCTCCATAGGTGCTATGCGAGCGCGGATGGAAGGAGCGGAAGCCCCGAGCTCCGCATCGCCCGGCTGACACATCTCCTTGGAACGCCGCGCTGCTGTTGAGGGCGTGGCAGGGGGCTTCGGCCAGGCCTCCGACGCTTACTCCAACCGACGCACTTCTCCGGAGTGCTACATGGTCGTCGAGAACGTGTACGAGGCCCCGAACCACCCCTTCGCGCGACCTTTGGCTCCAATTTCTCCTTGGAGCGTTGTGACGCCTGAAAGATGCGCTCGGGGGCTCCGCCAAAAAAACTCTTGCGAAAGATATGAGAAAGTGTTACGCCCCAGCATGCCTCTTTCCTTCAGAGTGGCCAAAGTCCACCGGCGAAAACCTCATCGGAAAGGAGGCCGTTGGAGGCGACATCAGCTTGCCAGGGTACGGATATTCCTCCCCGGCAGCACCTTCAGACTCTACGACTAGGAATGCCGCGACGAGCGAGATAAGTATAGAGGGAAACTTCTTATCATACTCTTGGTAGATTAGTTGTATCCTTTTGAAGCATCTACTTTTGTGTGAGAACCGCGGGCGCAGATGGACCTTGCTAGGATCAGTGCACTCCGACTCCGTTTTGAGCCTGTTCAACGACTTGAGGGGCCACAGAACGCCCTTATCTTGTTTCAAACTCGCTCAACGTTTCAGGCGGCTACGTAGCACCTTATTTTGCCTCGAGTGCAATGAGTGCGGCAGGGAGCCGTGCCGGTGACAATCTCCTGTGTTGAGTTTTATGAGGATCCGCTCATCTAAGGGCTCGTGGCAGGATAAGTCAAGACGGCAAGCATCCAAAAAGTGCAAACAAATAATCATATAAAATGAGAGTCGAATAAAGGTGCAACTATTCATTCATTTGTCTATATACATTTGATATCGCTTACAAAGCATTGTTGTCCTAACCTAAAGACCTTGTATTTTAACGAGGAGCGACCTATGCGAAGGGAGTGAAGTTCAAGAAGACAAAAAACGGCGAGACCTCCGCTGCGCAACCGAGGGTGGTTCCTCCTGGACTAGCATTGCGCAGAGGAGAATGGGGCCAAGAGGGAAGGCGGAGCCGAGCTACTGAAGCTGCCGAGAAGACGAGGCAACGTGGGTTCTTCCGGCACACGGGTCTCGGCTCACGACGAGGTGGGCCGCGGGCTGACCGTGATGGTGCGGCCGGCGGTTAGTCCGACGTCAGATCCTCATACCCAGGCTTAACCTGCCAAGGATCTGACCCACTCATGTTGTCGCTGTCGTCCGACCTTTCCTTGTCGCCCCCAGACGAGGAGAGGCTATCAGTCCCGCTCGAGCTCTCTTCGCAGCTGCCGAGACGCGCACCTGAGCTCCCATATAGCTTGACGGAGAGCAGTTTGTCTGCCGTCATCTTGAAGCGGAGAACGTGCCCATCCTAGAGATTGTGGGCACGAGCGAAGCTCTTCCACCCACGGCCAAGGAACATGAGCAGAGGCCCCGCATGCTCTAAGGCCACCGGTATGGCACCATTGCCACAGCCGTGTACCCATAGCCATAGCATCGGGGGCTTCTCTTCCTCCATCGCTTTGGCAATGGCGCTGGGCAGCTGTAGACGGGTCCTGATGCGTCCTCGCAATTGGACAAGGAACTCCAACGGGGTCCTTTCGACGTGAGTTCCCACCGGAACGAGCCTCGTGGAAGGCGGAGACGCTGGAGCAGCACTCCAGCTCCCTCGGCCATGACCCCGGCGTCCTTGGTCCCTCGAGCCTCTCCCGCCACGGTCGACGGGGCTACCGCTGGCTGCGGCCCCTGAAGCTGTGGCATGATCCGAATTGGATCCCCTTGCCGCCGTGGTGGCCGACGGAGGCTGGCCCCGTCCCCTAACCCTGGTTACGGGCGGGTGCCACCAGGAAAGCTGAAACAAACAAGAGAAGGCAAGGCGATAGGCGCTGAAGGCTTCGGGAGTCAGATGGGTGGGTAAAACCTCCACGCAAACACCCTAATTTATAGGGCAAACCTCCACGCAAACACCCACGCAAACCTCCACGCAAACACCCTAATTTATAGGCGCTGAAGGCTTCGGTGGCCCGCCCTAATCGCTCCAGAAGCCGCCGTCGCTCTCGCCCAATCGCCCTCAAGTCACGAGCGGAACAAGGAACCGCCTTGCTGCACCAATGCATGCAGGGGAGGGCACATTCACGCCCTCAGCTTTTGAGGCCACGATTGGCACTTGCCCAACCGCCCCTGCGCATGTCCGACGCGTGGCAGAGGCATTTTCAGGGAATAAAGAGGCCATCACGTGCACGCCGCGTGCCCTCCCACTTCATGCATTCAATGCGCGACGTGGGGAAAGAAAGCCTGTAACGGCTCGATTCCGATAAGCCCGGCGCCCACGAGTCTCCGCACTCCTTTGGGCCTAGCCCAAGAACGGCTCGCATGCGTGTGTGGCCCAAGCCCGGGGGCTCCTGTCGGTGCACTAAAGACTGGAGTCTCCAGTGCCCTAGACTTGTGCGCGGACACCGGCAGCCCCTCCGAGGCGGCAAGGCGCGTCCCTGGGGCTTAGGGAGAAAGCAAGACTCAGAAACCACCAAGTGCAGATTGCAAGCCCCGGCATGCACTCTCTTGTTGGGAAGGACGAAGAGACCCCGGCAGGAGTCCCCTGCCGGGGAGATAAACAATGCCACGGCAAGACCTTCCCGCCGAGGAAGAAGGACTGAGCCCCGGCAAGCCACACTTGCCGGGAAGATAGACAAGGCCTCGGCAGGCCATCACCTCCCTGCCGAGAGGAACAGGAAGAGCCCCGGCAAGGTAACCCTGCCGGGAAGGAAGATAGGAGCCCGAGGAGAGGCGCGGGCCGAGGGCGCCATCGCGACCTGCGAACGCCTCCACCGACGAGCACACCAGCGACGATGCATGCACCACACGTCCGCCCACACGCCAGCGCAACTCCCCGAAGTTGCCACGTGTGCGTACATGTCCAACGCCCCATGATGAGGTTAGGGAAGACTGCCGAAGCATTTTTGGTTGTCATCGTAACTCTGACAAGGCAGTAACACTGTAACTGTCGGTCGGCGCTGTTTTTGCCCGTTCACCCACTGAGCCACTGTGGTAACCCCTTTGCCTATAAAAGGAGGTCTGAGGATCAGTAGTATA
>NC_058519.1:301200082-301212582 GCF_904849725.1 Hordeum vulgare subsp. vulgare
ACAACAACAACAAAAACAACAACAACAACAACAACAACAACAACAACAACAACAACAAAAACAATAAGAACCACAATGACGAGAACAACGACAATGGCAACAATAACGACAACGACGACAACAACGAGAACAACGAGAACAACGACAACTACGACAACCACAACCACAATGACTACAAGAACAACGACAACAACATCGACAACAACGACAACAACAATAAGGATGACGACAACGACGACAACCACGACAACAACGACAACAGGAACCACAACGAGAACAGAGACAATAATAACAACAACAACAACAACAACAATAATAATAATAATAACCACAACGACAGCAGAAACAACAACGACAACAACAACAAACACGACGATGACAACGACGATGACAACGACAACAACAACAACAACAACAACAACAACAACAACACAACAACAACAACAACAGAAACAACAACAACAACAACAACAACAACGACGATGACAATGATGACAACAACGACAATGAAAAGAACAACGGCAACAACGACAAAAACAACAATAAAAACGACAACAGTGACAACAACGACAACTAGGACATTGTAACATCCCAATTTTCTTAAATTCGGATGTTAATAGAGCATTCATATGCATCTCATATTTTGCTATGCATTATTTTCTCTACTGAAAAGTTTATTCATTATATAACTTCGGGCAATTTATTGGAGTGGAGATAATATGACTTCTCCCGTGTCAAATAAAAGTGCATGATGTTTCGAATATTATTTGGAGTCACCGATTTGGTTTTGCAAATTTTATAATGTCCGAAATTATTTTTAGTTAAGTTTCGAAATGCTATTTGGGTGGCCTATTGCATTAAAACTATTTTCAAAATATTGCATTAGGTGGAACTAGGTTCCTTTGTTACTTATTAGGTGGATTTATTATATATATATATATATATATATATATATATATATATATCTATCTATATTAGAATTTTAATATATATATCTATATATACTTATATTTATATATTACTATATGCGTATATTTTTATATATATATATATGTATATGTTTTTGTATACGTATATTTTTATTATTTTTTTCTATTTGTTTTCCTTAAAAAAATATTATTTAGTTATTTATTTATTTTTGTGGTTTTATTAAAAAAAAGGGAACCGGCCAGGCCAAGCGAGTGGCCCAGCCCAGTCGGGGGGCCTTGCCCCAGCGCACCGAGCCAGCCAGGCTCGCATCGCCCCAGGCCACCAGGGCTCCAGCGTTGACCTCCAGCACCACGAGTGCCAGGGTCTAGCGAGCCAGCAGCTCCTGGACTGCACATCGCTATGCCCCAGCCTACAGGAAATCCCCGATCCAGTGCCGCTCCCCATCGATCTCCAGGGCTCCAGGTCAACCGAAACCGAGCCCCACTCAGCTCGTTTCTCCTGTCCCGAGCCGGACTCCCATCGACCAGGGACTCCTTTTCTTCTCGCGAGCAGAAAACGAGGGCAACCGATTTCCCTTGTCCCGAATTTTTCGCCTGTCACCCCCATCTCGCCGAGACCCCTGCTCTTGATTCGTTCTGCTGTCGTCCGAGCACCCCACCGCAGCCACCACAGCACCCTCGCCCTTGCCGGAATTCGTCTGTGGTCGTCGTAGTTCGCGGAGCCGCCGTCACCGGAGTTCGTTCGACCGCCACCGGAGCACCATCGGAGGAGCCACACCGAGACGGTTCCGTTTTCCCCGCCGTTCATGGTGAGAACGCACGCACGAGCCGATTCATCAAACCCCGATGAACAGCTTCTGGGCGAATAAAATCTGTTTTTAACCTGTGTTTAGCTGTGTAAGATTCTCGATAAAATTTTGAAACGCGTTTATCTTTTTGCTCGTAACTCCGATTCAGGAAATTCTTTTTCCTGTGATCTCGTATTGATGAGTAGAATATAATACAACCAGTAGTTTTCAGTTTTGCTAAAATTATTTTTTTAGTTAAATTAGATTTATTTTAGACCTACCGGAGGCCAAATTTTGCAAACCGTTCATCCGATTTAGTTGATTCTTTTTGCGTCATGATCGTATCAGCATGTAGATGCTTTTATACCTGCTGCCATGCTATTTATTCTTTGGTTTTAAACAAGTTGTTTTATTGCCGATGGTTTTATTTGGTGTTATGTGATTGTGGTGATTGATTGGGGTGATTGTTTGCAACGTGTAGATTGTGCGGGGTGCGATGCAAACTATTGTCAGGAGTGTGACTTTCTGAGCCAGAATCAAGGCAAGTTACATGTTGATCATCCTTTACCTATTATTTTTCTATGCCTGTAGTATTATATCACCCTATGAAGATTATGCATGTATAGGAATATTATTATAGCTATGCTATGGAGCTATATTCCCTTGTCAGGAAGATCGTGTTAGATAAAATTTTGCTATGCTATGTAGATGGGGATTGGTTCCTGTATTCATTGAGCTTATGTGAGGATTACTACAAAATAAATTGAGTAGTAATTCAGGATATAATACACCTCTGGGCGGATATGTTATTGCTGGGTGGTTTCAAGAACATCATGGTTTCTACCCTCTAAATGTAAGTGGAATGATGCACAGGTTCAAAAAGATCAGACAAACTTAGTGACTAGTAGCTTCCGTGCGCAAACACTAGCTATATGGGCTCTAGCTTAGTTGAGTAGGTTGTGGGAACCTTGCCTGGGCAAAGCTAGCAGATGTAGATATAAATAGGTGTACCGGCTTGCCGCTGGGTGGAGGTGACTGCTTCTGAAATTCTTCGTCTCAATCTTCGGGTTGGGTATAGTGGGTATAGTGTGCAAACCTCTACAGAGTGTATAAACTAATCATGATTAGCCGTGTCCCTGATTATGGACAATATTGAGCAGCTAGGCCATTAAAGTTGTTGGATGATCTTGACAGATGACACACTTAATAAAATTTGATGGGAAACTTAATAATGGTGATAGGTTGAGTTGGAGATGCCAATTCAACCATATGTGTGTTATTGTAGCAAACAAATTGAAACTTGACTATTATGTAGCTATGAGGATAAAATCAGCTTTCTGCAAAATAACCATCAGCCTTTCTCTTGTTATACTATGCATATACATGTAGGTCTGTTATATTACATTTCCTGTGTAACTTGCCAATACATTCAAAGTATTGACCTATATGGCTGCAACGTATCATGTTGCAGGATATTCAGACGAGGAGTAAGGTACCGTTAGGGTCGCGAGTCTTCACTCAAGATCGCCAGTGGGCTATGATGGGACTCATCGTTATTATTCTGCTACTTTTCCGTTGTTTAATAGAATAAAGCTAGCTAAGTGCTATGCAGATTGTTATATTTTATAAATTTTGGATCATACATTATAATAAATGATGCACTTGCTATATCTGGTTTGCATCTATACTGTGTGTGCTAGCGAGTCGATCCAGGGATTAGCACAGTAAAGCACAGAGACTCAAATCCTTCGAGGTTTGGTCGTTACAGATGGTATCAGAGCAATGCGTTGACTGTAGGTCGTGGCCCTAGAAAATGGATTAGAAAAGCCACAGGAGTGAAAATTTATTCTATACACTTTGTCTACATCTTGCTCTGTCATTAGATAACCACTCTAATATCTTGACCAGCTTAAGTAGGAACTAGTGCTGAGACCACCACTTATCTTGTTTTATTTGTGATATTAACGTGTTAGCGTATCTGTTTATGCCCGCTTTGTGGCATAACGATACTAGGTTGCTTGCTTGATTGTTATTTTGCTTGTTTGTTAAACTAGGATCTTGTCGGAATTATTCGACTATATATATAGATATGTTTGATTATTGTTATGCTTGTTTGTGTTATTGCTATGGTGTTTTGTTGCCTCATATATATTACCTTGATCATAATATGCATATGGGTAGAATATCTATATTCCTTTAGACCTATTCTATCTATTTTCTTATCTATTCTTGCCCACCAGATGCCGCCGAGACGTGAGCCTAGGGACAGGAATGCAGGAGGAGGCAACAATAATGGCAATGGCAATGGTGCACCGCCAGGATATGTGCAGCAGATACTTGAGGGACAAGCCCAGTTGATCCAGTTGCTTGCCCAGAGTTTGGCCAACAATAACAACAACAACCCACCGCCTCCCCCACCTATGGATATGCTTACTAGGTTCTTGAGGTTGAATCATCAGAGGTTCTCCAGCAGCCCTGAACCTATTATGGCAGATGATTGGCTTCGTTCCATTCGTAGGAACCTGCAGACCGTTGGATGCACAGATGCAGAGAGGGTGAGATTTTCCTGACATCTATTGGAGGGTCCTGCCGCAGCTTGGTGGGACAACTACTTGGTCACCTACCCCATTGATAATATCACGTGGGCGCAGTTTGAGGCAGCTTTCCGCGCCGCACATGTGTCTGCTGGCGCCATGAGTCTAAAGAAGAAGGAGTTTCGCAGCTTGCGTCAGGGAGGTCGCTCGGTTAATGAGTATGTGGAGGAGTTCAATAAACTTGCGCGTTATGCTCCTAATGATGTTAATACTGATGGAGCTAGACATGAGAAGTTCTTGGAGGGCCTGAATGATGATTTGGGAGTTCAGTTGACAGTGGCCACTTTTGGTAGTTACCAAGAGCTTGTTGATAAGGCTATTATGCTTGAGGGAAAGCATCAGGCAATAGAGAACCGCAAGAGGAAGTATAGCAACAACAAGTTTAACTCAGGACCACAGCAGAAGCCACACACTTCATATCATAATCACGGAGGTAATGGACATCATCACCATGGAGGTAATGGGCATCATCATCATGGAGGTAATGGGCATCATCATCATAATGGACACAAGGGCAACAATGGCAACGGTAATGGTAATGGTAATGGAGGTAATAATAACCAGAACCGCCAGAATGTGCCAGTGCAGAGAGACCTTAATCAGGTCCAGTGCTTCAAGTGCAGAAAGATGGGCCACTACTCCAATGCATGCCCAGAGAGCAATAATGGTAATGGGAATTCTGGAGTCATCAAGCCAAACCCCTTTCAGAAGGGTCATGTCAACCATGTTAATGTGGAGGAGGTCTATAATGAGCCTGAGGCCGTGATTGGTAAGTTTTTGATTAACTTGGTACCCGCTCTTGTGCTTTTTGATACTGGTGCATCGCATTCATTCATATCACGGGTATTTGTGGATAAACATAAGCTGCCTACCGTAGACCTTAAGTCACCTATTCTAGTAAGTTCTCCTGGGGCTGAGATGGCAGCAAGTTTGGGATGTTTTCAGATGCCCTTGTCTATTGGGAAGCATGTTTTCCTCACAGATTTGATCATATTGGAGTCACAGGGTCTTGATATTATTTTGGGTATGGATTGGATGGCCAAATATGAAGGAGTTATCGATTGTGCTAGTCGATCTATTTCTCTCAGTGCACCAGGAGGGAAGAGAATCAAATATGTATGTAAGTACTAGCATAAGAGGATGCAGGTGAACTCTCTTAAGGGGGGTAGCCTGAAAGAGGTGCCAGTTGTGAATGATTATCCAGATGTGTTTCTGGAGGAGTTGCCAGGTATGCCACCAGATAGAGATATTGAGTTTCTTATTGATTTAATACTTGGTACTAGACCTATTGCAAAGAGACTATACAGAATGCCTCCTCAAGAGTTGGAGGAATTGAAGAAGCAGTTAAGGGAATTACAGGCACAAGGATTTACTCGCCCAAGTTCATCACCTTGGGGAGCCCCTGTTTTGTTTGTGGAGAAGAAGGACGGAACCTTGAGGATGTGTGTCTATTATCGTTCTCTGAATGAGGTAACCATTAAGAATAAGTATCCTTTGCCTATGATAAATGATCAGTTTGACCAGTTGGAGGGAGCTACTGTGTTTTCTAAGATTGATCTTCGTTCTGGTAATCATCAATTAAAGCTTCGTGAGCAAGATATTCCAAAGACCGCTTTCACTACAAGGTATGGGTTGTATGAGTATACTGTTATGTCATTTGGATTGACTAATGCCCCAGCATACTTCATGAATATGATGAACAAGGTGTTTATGGAGTTCTTGGATAAATTTGTGGTTGTTTTCATTGATGATATATTGGTGTTCTCCAAGAATAAGCAAGAGCATGAAGTTCATCTGCGTTTGGTGTTGGAGAAACTGAGGGAGCACCAGTTGTATGTCATGTTCAGTAAATGTGAGTTTTGGCTGGATGAGGTACCATTCCTTGGCCATGTTATATCAGGTAATGGAGTTGTAGTTGATCCATGTAAGGTTGCTGCTGTTACAGAGTGGGAGTCACCCACGTCAGTTGGTGAGATTCGCAGCTTTTTGGGCTTAGAAGGTTATTACAGAAGGTTTATTGAGAATTTCTCAAAGATTGCAAAGCCTAGGACTGAATTGTTGAAGAAGGGGAATAAGTTTGTTTGGACCGATGATTGTGAAGCTAGCTTTCAGGATTTGAAGCAGCGTTTAGTCACAGCACCAGTCTTAACTCTGCCAGACATACACAAAGACTTCCAGGTATATTTTGATGCTTCTCGTCAGGGACTTGGGAGTGTTTTGATGCAGGAAGGTAAAGTTGTTTCTTATGCTTCACGTCAGCTTAAGAATCATGAGCATAATTATCCTACACATGATTTGGAGTTAGCCTCAGTTGTGCATGCATTGAAAACTTGGAGGAATTATCTCGTTGGCAACCATTGTGATATATTTTACTGATCATAAGAGCGTGAAGTACATATTTTACTCAAAGGGAGTTGAACTTCAGACACAGGAGATGGTTGGAGCTTATTAAGGATTATGATTTGAATGTACAATATCATCCTGGTAAGGCTAATGTTGTTGCTGATGCATTGAGTCGTAGGAGCCATGCTAATGCAATTAATATTGATGATATGCCACCGGAGTTATGTGAGCAATTAAAAAATGTAGCGACCCGACTCAAAACGAGTCAAGCCTCTGTGTTTCTGTGCCATCCCTGGATCAGTATGCTGGCACACACAGTACATCAATGTATATATCAAAGTGCAATCACATGTAAATAGCGTAAAACTGATATATACCTTAAATATTTCAGCGGAAGCAGTCAAGGGAGTGGAGTCCCAATAAACACCTACGGCAAGTTGAGTGTAGACCGTAACCCTGAATCATACTCTTACTCGTCGAAGAAAAATATCTGCAACATAAGACGTTGCAGCCGTGTAGGTCAGCATATTGAATATGCCGGCAAGTCACATATGAGAGGGGTAAAATATCATCTATACTATATGCATATATGGCAGGTGGTGTTGTAAGTTTTAGCGTAAAGCAAATTTTCTCCTACAACAAGAGAGGGGCTAAAAGCAAAATATTACTACGTAGTTTGTTGTTAATGAGATGGTTCCGCCAACCAGTTCTCATACCCAGGTTATCAATAATACCCACATCAAATATATATAATGGTGTTGAGAATTCCAGATAACTTCAGTTCCTTTGGCTCAAGTTGTCCACGACCGTGGACACGGCTAATCGATTAGGTTTGAGTACTATGCAGAGTTTTGCACACGTTCCCCAAAATATTTGATCGCCTCCGTGTATGTCCTCGCACTTCCGGATGTTTGAAGACCGGATGATCAAAACATGGTCTTTCGACGGGTCCCTCTGAATACCTGTCGGTGCCCATCCATTCCTACCGTTCTTCTACATCTGCTAGCACCGCCTGTCCAGAGTCGCCGCGTTGTCCAACCAAGCCAGAGCCCATAATGACTTGTGGCTGTGCAGGTAAGCCTTGGGTCTTGAAAATATCCGTCCGTCTCTTTGAGCCTGGGTGAAGCTTTCCGCAGGATGTCATGGCCTCTCCAGCATCCCGGGTCATCCACTGGGTTCTCTAGGGAGCCGATCAACCGTCCTTCACCCAGAGTTGCATTGCGTCAGAGGTCTTGAAAATCTTGTCTTAACCGGTCTTGATTATTTAATCAACCTCGCATCACTCGTGTTATGCACTCAACTGAAATCACGTCTACTCAAGCATAGCAATATGAACTTTGTCGTCCCGGGGCCAAGTATCGGGGTTGTTGTGTGCCTACCACATGATACTACAATCTATACTAAAATTTCCAAATACCTAAGCAACATGCAATTGGGCATAGGATGGTAGAACTACGATGCATAAAACATAGGTGATAGTATGATCAAAGTGACTTGCCTGGTATTACTTGATGAAGATAGTCGCTCTCAAAATCCTGATAATTCTATCGCCACACTCCGAGCAATCTATCGTAAACGAATGGCATTCAATAAACATTCATGACAAAAAGGAAGAACCAAGAGAACATAAGAACAAAACATGTCTTGGTGCAAAACAACAACGTACTAAGGTTTAATAAAAAGGTCCTAAGTATGTTGTAAAGTGAAGGTGCATGAATGAGATCAAAAGAGTTAATGGACGATGAACCATAGCTATATAAGCTCGACTTGCATACACTATGGGAGATGATCAAAAATATTGGGAGAACAACATGAATGTTGTTTGACAAATAGTATAAGGCATAAGAATTTATTTGTAGAAAGAATTTCTTGAAATGGAGCACTACAACGCAAGTTATAGCGAATTGAAGTAAGAATTGAATTTGCATTCAAAAGGTCAAGAGAAGTTGAACTGAAGTACGATGGTTACGTACAAAAATATATGACATGAGTGTTTAGGGGTAAAAGGAATCAATTGAAAAGGTGGTACGATTTGCAAGATAAGATCAAATGAATGTTCGAATAAAAATTTGAATCGCTCAAATTTCTAAGGTTCAAAGGTCGAAACTTTAAAATGAAAAGGAATTTGAATTTCAAATAAATTGCAAATACTTAAAATTTGAATCAAGACATTGTCTCTGATTTTGGAGGGTCATTTTCCTCCTCTCGTTTGATTTTTTTTAATCAAAGGGTTTTGAAAATATTCAAACGCAAAATTGAAAAGGGATTCAAAATAGAAAATTTTGGGAAAGTCATTTTATTCCCTCTCATTTTTTTGAGAAGTTTCAAATTCCACTCAAGTTTCAATCACTCAAACAAACAAACAATCAATCTAATATTTATATTAACATTCCAAAATTTATAATTTTGGGATGTTACAAAAAATCTGAGATTGGAGATGATCCCTAGAGGCTATTTGGCTACACTTGAGGTAAGGCCTACTTTGCTTGACAGAATTAGAGAAGCTCAAAAGGATGATAAGTATATTGCTGAGATAAAGGAGAATATGCTAAAAGGGAAAGCCAAGTATTTCCATGAGGATGAACATGGAACCATATGGTTTGAGAAGCGTATTTGTGTACCTCAGGATGCAGATATAAGGAAGTTGATTCTTCAGGAGGCGCATGATTCACCTTATTCTATCCACCCAGGTAATACTAAGATGTATTTGGATTTGAGGGAGAGATTTTGGTGGCCTAGCCTAAATAGGGAAATTGCTGAGTATATTGCGGTATGTGATGTGTGCTAGAGAGTTAAAGCAGAGCATCAAAAACCAGCAGGTTTGTTACAACCATTGCCTATACCTGATTGGAAGTGGGATCAGATTGGTATGGATTTCATCACTGGATTACCCAGGACTCGATCAGGTTATGATTCTATTTGGGTAGTTGTTGATCGTTTGACTAAAGTCGCTCACTTCATCCCCGCAAAGACAACCTATACCAGTGCTAAGCTAGCTAAGATTTATATGTCCAGAATTGTCTTTCTGCATGGAGTTCCAAAGAAGGTAGTGTCTGATAGTGGTACTCAGTTCACTTCTAAATTTTGGCGTGAGTTGCATGAATCATGGGGCACTAGACTGGAGTTCAGTACAGCATTCCATCCACAGACAGATGGGCAGACTGAGAGGGTGAATCAGATATTGGAGGATATTTTGAGAGCTTGTGCTTTGGACTATGGGTGCAGTTGGGATGATAATTTACCATATGCAGAGTTCTCATATAGTAACAGTTATCAGGCTAGTTTGCAGATGGCACCGTTTGAGTTTCTGTATGGCAGGAAGTGCAGGACGCCACTGATGTGGGATGAGGTTGGACAGCGCGAGTTCTTTGGACCAGACTTGATTAGAGATGCTGAGGAGAAAGTCAGGTTGGTTCGTGACAGGCTAAAGATAGCACAGTCCAGACAGAAGAGTTATGCAGACGCAAAGCATAAGGAGGTGACATATGAGGTAGGAGACCGTGCATACCTTAGAGTTTCACAATTTCATGGAATTAAGAGGTTTGGAATCAAAGGTAAGTTAGCACCACACTTTGTGGGGCCTTACAGGATCTTGGAGCATCAAGCAGAGGTAGCTTATGAGCTGGAGTTGCCAGAAGCTTTGTCAGGAGTTCATAATGTGTTTCACGTATCCCAGCTGAAGAAGTGTCATGCCGAGATGGAAGATGTCCCTTTGAGAGATACAGTGCCACTTGAGGCAATTCAGTTGGAGACTGACTTTACATATGAGGAGAAGCCTGTTAAGATTCTGGAGACAACAGAGAGAGTTACTCGCACCAAGGCAATCAGGTTATGCAAAGTTCAGTGGGATCATCATACCGAAGAAGAGGCTACTTGGGAACGAGAGGAGGATCTCAAGCAGGAACACACACACCTATTTGCTAGCCAACCCGAATCTCGAGGGCGAGATTCATCTTAAGGGGGGTAGGTTTGTAACATCCCAATTTTCTTAAATTCGGATGTTAATAGATCATTCATATGCATCTCATATTTTGCTATGCATCATTTGCTCTTCTGAAAATTTTATTCATTATGTAACTTCGGGCAATTTATTGGAGTGGAGATAATATGACTTCTCCCGTGTCAGTGCATGATGTTTCGAATATTATTTGGAGTCATTGATTTGGTTTTGCAAATTTTATAATGTCCGAAATTATTTTTAGTTAAGTTTTCAAATGCTATTTGGGTGGCCTATTGCATTAAAACTATTTTCAAAATATTGCATTAGGTGGAACTAGGTTCCTTTATTATTTATTAGGTGGATTTATTTTATATTCGTATATATATATATATATATATATCAATATTAGAATTTTAATATATATATATATATCTATATATACTTATATTTAGATATTACTATATGCGTATATTATATATATATATGTATATGTTTTTGTATACGTATATTATTATTATTTTGTTCTGTTTGTTTTTCTTTAAAAAAATATTATTTAGTTATTTATATATTTTTGTGGTTTTATTAAAAAAAAGGGAACCGGCTAGGCCAAGCCAGTGGCCCAGCCCAGCCGTGGGGGCCTTGCCCCAGCGCACCGAGCGAGCCAGGCTCGCATCGCCCCAGGCCACCAGGGCTCCAGCGTTGACCTCCAGCACCACGAGTGCTAGGCTCGAGCGAGCGAGCAGCTCCTGGACTCCACATCGCCTATGCCCCAGCCTCCAGGAAATCCCCAATCCAGCGCCGCTCCCCATCGATCTGCATGGCTCCAGGTCAACCGAAACCGAGCCCCACTCAGCTCGTTTCTCGTGTCCCGAGCCGGACTCCCATCGACCAGGGACTCCTTTTCTTATCGCGAGCAGAAAACGAGGGCAACTGATTTCCCTTGTCCCGAATTTTTCCCCTGTCACCCCCATCTCGCCGAGACCCCTGCTCTCGATTCGTTCTGCTGTCGTCCGAGCACCCCACCGCAGCCACCGCAACACCCTCGCCCTTGCCGTAGTTCGTCCGTGTTCGTCGAAGTTCGCGGAGCCGCCGTCACCGGAGTTCGTTCGACCGCCACCCGAGCACCATCGGAGGAGCCACACCGAGACGGTTCCGTTTTTCCCCGCTGTTCGTGGTGAGAATGCACGCACGAGCCGATTCATCAAACCCCGATGAACAACTTCTGGGCGAATAAATTCTGCTTTTAACCTATTTTTAGCTTTGTCAGATTCTCGATAAAATTTTGAACGCGTTTATCTTTTTGCTCATAACTCTGATTCAAGAAATTCTTTTTCCTGTGATCTCGTATTTATGAGTAGAATATAATAGAACCAGTAGTTTTCAGTTTTGCAAAAATTATTACTTTTAGTTAAATCAGATTTATTTTAGACCTACCGGAGGCCAAATTTTGCAAACAGTTCATCCAATTTAGTTGATTCTTTTTGCATCATGATCGTATCAGCCTGTAGATGCTTTTATACCTGTTGCCTTGCTATTTATCCTTTGGTTTTAAACAAGTTGTTTTATTGCCGATGGTTTTATTTGGTGTTATGTGATTGTGGTGATTGATTGGTGTGATTGTTTGCAACGTGTAGATTGTGCGGAGTGCGACGCAAACTATTGTCAGGAGTGTGACTTTCTGAACCAGAATCAAGGCAAGTTACATGTTGATCATCCTTTACCTATTATTTTTCTTTGCATGTATTATTATATCACCCTACGAAGATTATGCATGTATAGGAATATTATTATTGCTATGCTATGGAGCTATATTCCCTTGTCATGAAGATCGTGTTAGATAAAATTTTGCTATGCTATGTAGATGGGGATTGGTTCCTGTATTCATTGAGATTATGTGAGGATTACT
>NC_058519.1:301235082-301245082 GCF_904849725.1 Hordeum vulgare subsp. vulgare
AAACTAAATCTGCTCTAACTTATATTTGAAAATCTCAAACATAGACAAATTATATGTTTTTAAAAACTACACTCAATTTGTGAGCTACTGGAAAAAGAATCAATGCCATTGGACTTCGGGATCAAAAGTTGTGGCTAAAACACAATTGAAACTTTCTGTTTTTGCAAAATAGGTAGAAAAAATAAAACTAATCTAGCTAACTAATGGGGGTAGACGTGGCAGGCTACTATAGGCCGATGGAGGCGTTTGTTGCAAAGCTTTGAGCAAACGCCCGGAGCTAACTAAAACCTGCTGGCTAAAACAATAAGTGAACTAAAAACCGTTGGTTTTTCTAATCTAAACCGAAGGGTTATATATGATCTAGTCTACATCGTTGAGTGGAGATCTAATGGCTACGAAGAAAAAAAAGAAAACAACAGAGGAAGAGAGATGCAGCTACCGTGCTGGCTGGGGGTAGCTCCGGCGAGGGGCGTCGCCGGCGAGGGGGGGAGCTCCGGGGGGGGCGGTGGAGAGTCGGGGAGGCGGCGGCGGGGTGGTCCTCCTCCGAGGAAGGGCTCCGGGGCGTCGGGCGGCGACGGGTGGCGCTCCAGGAGGCGGCCGAAGGGCAGCAGGAGCTGCTGCCGGTGAGCTCGTGACAGAGGGCTTGGGGCGGGGCGGGGTGGCGGCGAGGGTGGGAACGGGGCGGCCGGGGGCGGTGGAGTATTTATAGGCCTGGGGAGGGAGTAGAAAGGAAGGAGAGAGAGGGAATCGGGGTAGGATCCCGGGTTCAGCTCGGTCTCGGACATGGTCTGCAGCTTTGGAAGGAGAGGAAGGAGAAGGTGACCGTGGGGTGGTGGAATCGGTCGCGGGGCCCACAGGCAGAGAGAGGAGGCGGAGTAAGGGTGGGGCGGTTGGCCGGTAAGTAAGGGATTCGATCCCAGGGCAGTGGGATTTCGGCCCAATGGCCTATAGTGCGCCCGGCGGCGGCTTTAAAGAAAAAAAAATCCTTTCCTATTTCTAACTTTTTCCGAAACAGAAAACAAAAATGAATAAAAAGGAAATAAATTAAATATTAATATAGGGTATTATATACCAAAAAATTCAGAAAAATATCCTCTACCCGAATAACATTTTTCCAAAGCAAAAATAAAAACTTTAAAAAAATGTGTTTTTTCAGAAATTCCCAATTTGCTTTATTTTCTTTTGCAAATATTTTTGGAAATAATCCTTGGATTTTCTTGGCTCCAACATTTCAAAAATTGCCCGCTCTTTGGAGGGTCACTTTCCTCCGCTCTCTCTCTTGCGTGCAAAAGAGTATTTCTCTGGGCTTTTCTCGTGCGAGGAAAAATGGAAATGCAAATCAAAAGACGAAAGAAATTCACGTGCTAAATTTATTTCAAACAATATGCATAGATGCTTAGCTACATTGTAAAACATTCCCAATTAGGAAAATTGGGATGTTACAACCAACAACCACAATAACAACAACAAATAAAAAAAACAACGACAACGACGACGACAACGACAACAAGAACGACGACAACAACGACAAAAGCAACAACAATAACAACAACAACAACAACAACAACAACAACAACAATAACGACGACGATGAGGACGACGATGATGAGGACGACATTGATGAGGACGACGAAGATGAGGACGACGACAATGACTACGACAACAACAACTACCACAAGGAGGACGACGACAATGACGACAAAACGACAACGACGACAACAACAACAACAACAACAACGATGACAACAACAAAAACAACGACAATGATGAGAACAACGACAACAACGACAATAACAACAACAATGACAAAAACGGAAACAACGACGACAATGACAACAAAAACATCCACAACAACAATAGCGAGAAAAACGACAACAACGACGTCAACGACAACAACCACAACTACATAAAGAAATAAGACCACAACGACAACAACAACAACAACAACAACAACAACAACAACAACAACAACAACAACAATATCAAACAACAACTACAACAACAACAACAACAACAACAACAACAACAAAAACAGCAGCAGCAACAACAAGAACACCACCACCAACAACAACAACAACAACAACAGCGACACCACCACCACCACCAACAACAGCAACCGCAACAAAGACGACGATGGTGACGACAATAACATCAACAACAACAATAACAACAAGAACAATGACAACAACAACAACAACAACAACAACAACAACAACAACAAGGACGATGACGACAACGACGACGACGTGGACAACAACGACAACAACGACAATGACGAGAACAACGAAAACAATGACAACAACAACGATATCAACGACAAGAATGACAACAACGGCAATAACGACATCAACAACGACAAGAAAACAACAAAAAAGACGACCACGATAACGACAACAACAAGAAAAACAACAACAACGACGACAACAACAATAACAACAACAACAACAAGGACGACGACGAAAACGAGAATGACGAAAACAACGACAATGACAATAAAAATGACAACAACGGCAACAAAAACAACGACAACAGCAACACCACCGAAAAGAACTACATCAGCGACAACAACAACAACAACGAAAAGAACAACAACAACGATATCAACGACAACAATAACACCAACAAAAACAACAAAGACGATGATGACGACGACGACGACGATGATGATGACAATGTTGTCGCCGCCGACGACGATGATGACGACTACGATGACGACGACAGTGATGACGAATACGATGACAACGACGACGACTACAACAACACCAACAACCACAACGACAACGACGACAAAAACGACGAGAACAACGATAATGTCGAGAACAACGACAAGAACGACGAGAACTATGATAATGACGAGAACAACGACAAGAACAATAACAACAACAACAATGACAATAGGGACATTAACAACAACAGTGACAACAACGACAACAACAACAACAACAACAACAACAAGAATGACAATGACGACAACAACGACAACAAAAACAAAAAAAACAACGACAACAGCAACACCAACGAAAACATCTACATCAACGACAGCAACAACAACGACGACAACAATGACAACAACGATATTAACGACAACAGCGAGAACAACAAGAAAAACAACACCAACGACGACAATAACAACAACAACAACAACAACAACAAGGACGACGACGACAACGACAATGACGACAACAACGACAATGACATTAACAATGACAACAATGATAACAAAAACAACAAAAACAACAACAACAGCAACACCAGCGATAACAACTACATCAACGACAACAACAACAACGACAACAACGATATCAACGAGAACAACATCAACAACAAAAACAACAACGACGACGAGGACGACGATGATGATGACGACGACGGTGTTGACGTATACGATGGCTACGACGACTACAACAACAAAAACAACAACCACAACGACGACGACGACAAAAACTATGAGAACAACGATAATGATGAGCACAACGAAAAGAACGATAACAATAACAACAATGACAACAACGACATTAACGACAACAATGACAACAACGACAACAACAACGACAACAACAACAACAACAACAACGAAGACGACGACGATAATGACAACAACAACAATAACAGGAACAACAACAATTATATCAATAACGACGACGATGACAAAGACGACAACAATGACAATGATGAGAACAACGACAATAATAACAACAACGACAAAAACGACAACATCGACAACAACGAAAACAACAACATCCACAACAACAAGAGCGACAACATCAAAAACAACAAAAACAATTAAGACGGCGGCGACGACGACGACGACAACAACAACAACAGCAACAACTACGACGACAACAACAACATCAACAACAACGACAACACTGACATCAACGACAACAACGGCAACAATGAGATCAACGACAACAACAACAACCAAAACAATGAAGACGACAGCGACAACGACAACAACAAAAAAACAATAACAACAATAACCACCACCACCACCACAACAACAACATCAACAACAACCATAACAACAACAACAACAACAACAACAACGACGACGACGACGATGACGACGACAACGATGGCAACAATGACAACGACGACCATGACAACAATGATAACTACAACAACAACAACAACAAGAGCGGGAAACAACAACAACAACAATGATGACAACAACAACAACGACGATGACAACATCGACAACAATGACAATAGCGACAACAACACAACAACAACAACAACAACAATAACAACAACAACAACAACGACGACCACAACAACAACAATAACAACAACAACAACAACAACAACCACAACGATGACAACGACTACTACGAGAACAATGACAACAATGTGATAAGGACATCAACACCATTGTTACACCCACAGCCCCATCTGCTATACATACTAGACCAATTCCTAGAGCTCGTGCACGCCAATTGAATTACCAGGTACTTTCGTTTCTTGGGAATACTTCTAATATTCATGAACATATGATGCTGCATAAGTTAGATACTTTTGTTGTGCTCATGAATGAAGGACCTAGCATGGAGAAGAAGGATATCCGTTGGAGCGGGATGAAGCATGGAGAAGAAGGTGCACACGCGGGAGACAACAATGGAGCTTCCACTGGTGATTTTCGCACTTTAAACCCACCATAAGGAGAGCATGAAGGCTTTGGACGAAATATTCAAGACGTCACTTTATAAATTTCGTCCATCGTCTATTATAGGTGTTGCGCCACCTTATTTTTGGGCCAAGCCCATGTAATTTCGAAATACCATAATACAAGAAATTTTTAGGTGTTGCGCCACCTTATTTTTGGGCCAAGCCCATGTAATTTCGAAATACCATAATACAAGAAATTTTTAGAGTCCGTATGTGTCGGGAAACCTAGTTTATAGCTGTTTTCGGACCCCTCCTCCAAGGGTCACGAAATTGCCTCTCTATTCCCTCATATATAAGGGAAGAGAGAGGCAATTTCGTGACCCATGCAGGAGGGGTCCGAAAACAGCCCTAAATTTGGTTTCCCCACACATACGGACTCTAAAAATAGCCTATATTATGGTTTTTCGAAATTACATGGGCCTGGCCCACAAATAAGATGGCGGAACGCCTATAATAGCTGACGGACGAAATTTATAAAGTGGCGTCTTGAATATTTTTTCCAAAGCCTTCATGCTCTCCTTATGGTGGCTTTAAAGTGCGAAAATCACCAGTGCAAGCTCCATTGTTCTCTCCCGTGCGTGCACCTTCTTCTCCATGCATGATCCCGCTCCAACGGATATCCTTCTTGTCCATGCGAGGTCCTCCATTCATGAGCACAACAAAAGTATCTAACTTAGGCAGCATCATATGTTCACGAACATTAGAAGTATTCTCAAGAAACGAAAGTACCTCGTAATTCAATTGGCATGCACGAGCTCTAGTAACTGGTCCAGTATGTATAGCAGCTAGGGCTGTGGGTGTAACAATGGTGTTGATGTCCTCATCACCCGGCCTAATCAGTGAGGCAAGGGTAGCGCTCGAGCACAACTCCAGGGTGAGCTCCGGCGCGCGCCTACTCAGCTCTTGTGAGTCCATCATCAGATCAATCCAAGAACTCCGAGAGGCCGAAGCCGTGCGAGGTGGCGGCTGCCCCGCACTACCAATCATAGAAGCAGTCGGCGGCACGGTCGACCGGCCTCGCATCTACATCAACACGATTGCAATCGATAGAGCCGCGGCCCAAGGCTCTTTCTCGCCCGCGCCAACTGGGCACCGGTGGATGTACCCACGCGTCGCTGCCCACATGCCCATCGGGCTCGGGAACATGGCTGGCACCTATCAGCAGCTCCATTGGGCCATGCTCATGCCCGGCCTGCTGCGGCGTGGGGAGGTAGAGGAGGAGATGCTCGGGCCGAGCGAAGGCCCCAAACCTCGGGAGATGGCGGACCCGTAAGGGTCTCGACGGCGGAGGCAGGAGATCGGACAACGACGACACTTCCGGCACTTCAGCGGCATGGCCGCGAGGTGACTTTTTGTTGCCCGTTGCCAGGTAACTTTTGGGCTCACCTTGTCCGACGGCGCCCGTAGGGCCATACAACCTCCAGGAGCTCAGGGCATTCACAGACGCTATTTTTTTAAGCATTTCCTAGTTGTTTCTACTTCACCCGTTTCGGGCCCTAATGTTCTACCTTGCTTGCGTTTTTGGGCAGTCGACCCCCGCTTGGGGGTTCCGATCGAAGCTTATCCTTTCAGGCCGCCTGAGACAGCAACCACCCAATCTCACTCCCAAAGAAACGAAGTCAACAAGGTTTACCAATGACCCAAAAGAAGCTCAGTTCACCAATAACTCAGGGGTAGGGACACTCCGGAGGCTAAAGCGTCCTCGCGACCTCCCAGATACAAACCCACCGTGACACTCTCACGTAATTACGAGTTCAGGGTGTATACGCCCAGGGCCCCCTGAGGACGCGGAGGGGTCCATCCCACGCCTAGTGGCAGCCCTATGCTCCGCGCTAGGGAGAAGCTCAGTCCACCAATGATTCGGGCGTAGGGACTCTCGTGATGCCAAAGCGTCCTCGTGACCTCCCATATACACCTCCACCATGACACTCTCACGTAATAACGAGTCGAGGATGTATACGCCCAGGGCCCCCCGAGAACGTGGAGGGGTCCCCGCCACGCCTAGTGGAAGACCTATGCTCCGCGCTGGGTACAGATGGAGGCAGCCAACACAGTCCACCAATGACTATGCCCGCAGCTTGCACCAACACAGCCCGCCAATGGCTATGCTCGCAGCCCGTAGCCCCTTCCCCCTTTGGGCAGTCCTTGGTTTTCGGTCGGTTCACTCGCGGGGAGGTACGAGCGGGGCGGGCACTGCCGACGCAGGGCCTAGTGTGCTCAACAAGCCACCTCAGATCTCTTAGGGAGAACGCTGGAGTCACTCTTACGTCAAGGGGGACTACTGAGCATCACGACTCAGGAGATTGAACTGTGTCCGTAGCCCCTTCCCCCTTTGGGTCATCCTTGGTTTTTGGACGGTCCAATCGCGAGGAGGTACGCGTGGGGCGCACCCTACCGACGTGGAGTGCTAAAGGTGTTCCGAAGTTTTGCAATCCTAGTCGCGTTCTCCTCATGAGGGAAGCTCATGCGTCAAGGGGGACTCCTGAGCATCGCGACTCAGGGGCCTAACTTCCCTCGCAGCCCCTTCCCCCTTTGGGCCGTCCTTGGTTTCCGATCAGACCAATCACGGGGAGGTATGCGCGGGGCGGGCCCTTCCGACATAGAGTAACACATCAAACATGACAGGAATAGGGCGAAGAAAATGTTCAAGCGTTCAGTTATTACAAGCCTTGAGAGGTTCATGACAACGAAAATAAGTTTAACGCCTCCACGAGGCACGATGTGCATTGTAGGAAAATACAGGGAGAAGAAATCAAGAGGAGTCGCTGGCGGTCGCCCCCTCCGTAGGCTTCAGTAGCACCAGGAGGCTGGTCGTCGACATTAGAAGCGTCGTCTTCCCCTTCGTCGGCTTCAATAGCACCAGGAGACGAAGGAGCTGCAACGCGGGCCAACCTCCTCACCAACACCTCCACGGGGCCCATCACCGCTTCCGCCGCGTGGACGCGGGCCTCAGCAGGGACCGACAGGATCACGGAGCCGAGGTCATATCCCGGCTCGCGAAGATGAAGGTGGCTGAAGAAGCGTGTCGTGGACACGAAGAAGAGGTCGAGGCACTCGCTGTCCAAGATCTTGTCCACCTGCACAACGGCGCCCTCCAGGGCCATGGCGACCTCCTTCACGAGCGTGGCAAAGCCGTCCTCCGGGGTGGCCAGACGCTCGTCGAACCCGTCCCGGCAGAGGGAGCGGAGCGTCATGCGGAGCTCGAGCTCAACGTCAGGGAAGCAGGCCAGCTCTGCGGTCTTCTTCTCCACGGCCGCGGCGAGGGCTTTCTCCTAGGCATCAAGGAGGGCCTTCCTCGAGGCGGCCTCCTTCTCCTGCTCTCCCAAGCGAGCATGCTTCGCGCCTAGGCGATTCGCCTCCTGGGACAGCTCTCCCTTTCGGGTGGCGAGCTTGGCATCGCGGACCTTAAGTCCCTCCTCACGCAGGCAACGTTGCTCGGCTAGCTCGTTCGGTTCCTCTCTTAGGGCCCGCAGGCTGGCCTCCAGCTCTTCGTAGCGTTCGGCAGCCGCCTTGGCTTCCTTCAGCGACTTCCCACGCGTAGCGCAAGCGACCTTGGCCTCGCTCTCGGCCTTCGCCATCTCAACAGTGACATTTCCCGATGCAGTGCAGGCCGCATTCAGGAGACCCTAGGTGAATACCGAGGTCCTCCTAACCTCCTCGTGAAGAGCCTCCAATATTGTCGTAGGCGGTGTTGTCGGGAAGGCAGCATCACGAGGAATAGGGGGCTCCGAAGGATTCCTGGAGGTTGCAGGTACTGGTGCATCAGCAGACCGAGGGCCCTCCAGAACATTCCCCTCGGGCAACGGCGTCACCACGGCCTCCTCAGGGAGCTTCGGGGGCTCAGGGGGCGTGATGATCAAGGCGTGGGAGGCTGCCTTGCGAGCCTCCTCCTCTCCATCGACAGGTGACGACGCGTTGAAGAGAACTGGTGGTGCATCAAGTGTCGCCGTCGGCTTGACGCCAGACTTCTTCCTCCTCGCCTTCGGCGAGACGACGTCCCTGGACATCAGGCAAAATTGGGAATCAACCAAGCGCGGACTTCGGACGCACATGGCGTGCCAAGAAAAGTGACTTACTCCTCGGGGTTGATCCACCTCTTCCTCTTCACCGCCCCGGCGTCGGCGGGAGCAACAAGAACCCCCACGGAGGGGGCGGGCACTTCTGGGGGAGCATGCATGCACACAAACTGCGTAGCGCGCGGGGTTGACGCGGTCCCTTGGAGGTCCAAGTCGGGAACGTGGGAGCACCCGCAGAGACCTCACCGGCGGCATCATCATCTGCGAGCTCGCGTAGAAGGACAACCTGCGACGGAGGGGCGTGCTCGCTAGGCAGTCCTCGACGGTCTTCTCCGAATCCCGCTCACCGGAGGTATCTCCGGATGACACCTCTACCGGACCGGAGCCCGTGGCTGGGAGGAGCCCATGCTCGTCAAATACAGGCAGCCCGACAATCACGTCGGCCTGGTCGTCAAGACGGTACAGCGGACCCAGAGCCTCAGACAGGTCACCAGGGTCGCCGCCGAGCAAGATGGCCACGACCATGCTCAACGCATCAGGAGGGAGGTCCTGGGACCAAAGCCTGAGCTCGTCTTCACGAGCACGGGAGTCCCACGGGGCCTGGAGTGGGCCTGAAGGGGCACCAGGCGCTGCGCCGAGAACTCCATCACTATCATCCCACCAGTCAGCCTCTTAGCGCTGATGTCGCGGGAGAAGCTTTCCAAGACGGGCGCGGCCCGAGGGTCGGAAAGCTTTGCCGAGCTCCACGCGGTGGTCTTCTCCGGCAACCCCTTCGGCCCCTCCAGCCGAGGGTTGACTTCCTTGAGGCCCATAAGAACCCAACGTTGCCTGAAGTTTTCCACCTTCTTCCCGGCCTTCGGGAGCAGGTTGCCGCTCTAGGCCGCCACGAAGGAGACACACGCCAACAAATGGGCTATGTCATGCAGACGCACGCTTAAGAAGTGGCGGAAGAAGGCCACTAAAGGCTGCATCACTACGAAGGCCTCGCAGTAGAAAGCGAAGATGGACGGGAGCAAGACAGAGTTGGGCTAGAGATGAAGCGTCTGGATCCCGTTGTGGTTGAAGATGGCAGTTAAGAACAGGGAGAAAGGCAGCACCAGCTCGGTGAAGACACTGTGGAGGAAGAAGGGGTACACCGCCTTCGACGCGGGCCACTCCTCTATGGTGCTAGGCCAAATCGGGGTCCGCCCGTACTTGCTGGACTGGGCCGCAGTCCAGGGAAGCACGGGGGCGAGATCCACAACCTTGGAAAGGACGCACTCCAAGAGCGGAGGAGCCGGGGCCGGGTCTTGCGTCACTGCCTTTTGCTTGACGGCAGG
>NC_058519.1:301250082-301255082 GCF_904849725.1 Hordeum vulgare subsp. vulgare
TTGTTCTTATTGTTGTTGTCGTTGTTCTCGTCATTGTCATTGTTGTCATCATTGTCGTAGTCGTTGTTGTTGTTGTGGTGGTGGTGGTATTGGTGGTCCTGGTGGTTGTTATTGTTGTTGTTGTTGTTGTTGTTGTTGTTGTCGTCGTCGTCATTGTCGTCAGCGGTGTCGTCGTCTTTGTTATTTTTGTTGTTTTCATTGTTGCCTTTGATGTCGTTGTTGTCATTGTTGTCGATGTTGTCGTTGTTGTTGTTGTTGTTGTTGTTGTTGTTGTTGTTATTGTTACCCGAGTTGTCGCTGTCGTTGTTGTTCTCGTCGTTGTCGTCATGGCTATTGTTGTCGTAATTGTCGTTGTTGATGTAGTCTTTGTCTTTGTTGTTGTTGTGGATACTGTGGTGTTGGTGGTTATTTGTTGTTGTTGTTGTTGTTGTTGTTGTTGTTGTTGTTGTTCTTGTTCTTGTTGTTGTTCTTGTTGTTGTTGTCTTCATCGTGGTTGTCGTCTTCGTTGTTTTTGTTTTGTCATTGTGGTCGTTGTTATTGCTGTTGTCGTCGTTGTTGTTGTTTTGATGTTATTCTTGTCGTTGTTGTCGTTATCATCGTCGTCATTGTCGTGGTTGTCATGGTTGTTGTTGTTGTTGTTGTTGTTGTTGTTCTTGTTGTTGTTGTTGTTGTTGTTGTTGTCATCGTCGTCATTGTCGTCATCGTCGTCGTCGTCTTCCTTGTTGTTTTTGTTGTTATTGTTGTTGTTGTCGGATTTCGGGCTTCACCAAACCCTAAAGATTCGAACTCATGGGCGTGTACGAAGATCTCTCACTGATTTGCCTCACCTAGCTCGCTACTCGCTTCGGATGGCAAGAAACTCACTCGATGGTGAGTGAAACACGGGACACATCAGTTTACCCAGGTTCGAGCCGCTGTGAGGCGTATAACCTTACTCCTGCTTTGGTGGATTTCCTCTCACAGAGGTTGGTGGATGAACTAGTACAGTGCTTGGGCGCCTCCGGAGGCTGGATGACCTTGCGTGGTGCTAGTGGGTGAATGAATGGTTCGGGGATCGGTGCGTTTGCCTCTACGAAGTCCCCTATCCTCTATTTATAGTGGCGGTCCCGGTCCTCTTCCCTTATCATTTCGGTGGGAAGGTATCCCACAGCGGCTAAATTTGAAGGGGGGTAGGGGAACATGCTCCCCTACCCAAAGGGGACAAAGTGGCTGCCCGCGCTTCAGGGACGGGCCCGGGGATGACGTCTGTCCTGCTGGCGAGCGGCGACGACCTTGTCGCACCAGAAGGGAAACCTTTGGAAGATGCCTTTGGGACCCTGGTACTGCCTTGCCCTCCTTTGCACTAAAGGGGAAACTGCTCCGCTCTGCTGTCTGCTGCCCACCTGTCCGTCCCTTGGGTCATCCTTGACTCCTGAGGCCGGGTCTAGTCTCGGAATATCCGTGACTCCTGAGGGATTCTGAGGAGGCCCCCCGCTGGTCTCGATGCCGTTCCTCCTCGTGAGGTTTGGCCCCTTGCGAGGGCCTTGCCTTGAGTGGTGCCGGGCCCGTTGGTTGCTTGATGAAGTAGGCCGTCCTTGGGCCACATGCAGGCATGTCTGGGTATCCCCATTCCCAGAAAGACGGCATTAACCCCCGGGCCCACAGCGCGCTCGGGTTGGCTTTTGGGCGAAGCCTCGGGGGCGACGAGCGACGCCACAGGCCCTAGATGCGTGTGGACCATTTCGGTGAGCTTCACGCGGCTGGCGTTGAGTATTACTTTTCTTCTATCTCTGCCCGAGTTATTAGCCTTGCTTGTTGCGTTCGTGCATTATTGATTTCCTTCTCCCACACTCGCTCTTCCTCCTTGTTCTACAACTCCAACCGGCATCCCCAGATCTAGCGTCGCGCCGCTCCTTCGCCACCCCAGCGATGGCGCCCGCCGGCAAGCTGAAGCCAGAGACACAAGGCCCGGCCCCGGCTCCTCCTCTCTTGGAGTGCGTCCTCTCCAAGGATGTGGTTCTCGCCCCCAGCTTCCCTGGATTGCTGCCGAGTCCAACAAGTACGGGCAGATCCCGATTTGGCCTGGCGCCATAGAGGAGCTGCCCGCATGGACGGTGGTGTTCCCCTTCTTCCTCCACAGTGTCTTCGCCGGCCTGGTGCCGCCTTTCTCCTCGTTCTTGACCGCCATCTTGAACCACAACGGGATCCAGGCCCTTCATCTCTAGCCCAACTCTGTCTTGCTCCTGTCCGTCTTTGCTTTCTACTGCGAGGCCTTCATAGGGGTGCAGCCTTCAGTGGCCCTCTTCCACCACTTCTTAACCCTGCGTCCGCATGACGACGCCCATTTGTCGGCGTGTGTCTCCTTCATGGCGGCCTAGAGCGGCAACCTGCTCCCGAAGGCCGGGAAGAAGGTGGAAAACTTCAGGCAACGTTGGGTTCTTATGGTCCTCAAGGACGTCAACCCTCGGCTGGAGGGGCCGAAGGGGTTGCCGGAGAAGACCTCCACGTGGAACTCGGCGAAGCTTTCCGACCCTCGGGCCGCGCCCGTCAAAGAGAGCTTCTCCCCCGACATCAGCACGAAGAGGCTGACTAGTGGGATAATAGTGAAGGACTTCTTGGCACAGCGCCTGGCACCCCTTGAGGCCCACTCCAGGCCCTTGTGGGACTACCGTGCTCGTGACGACGATCTCAGGCTCTGGTCCCAGGACCTCCCTCATGATGAGTTGAGCAGGGTCGATGCCATCTTGCTGGGCGGCGACCCTGGTGACCTGTCTGAGGCTCTGGGTTCGCTGTACCGTCTTGACGAACGGGCCCACGTGATCTCCGAGTTGCCTGTCTTTGACGAGCTTTGGCTCCTCCCATCCACGGGCTTCAGTCCGGTAGAGGTGTCATCCGGCGATACCTCCGGTGAGGGGAAGTCGGAGAAGACCATCGAGGACTGCCTGGCGAGCATGCCCCTCCGTCCTAGGTTGTCCTTCTACGCGAGCTCGCAGATGATGATGCCGTCGGTGAGGTTTCCGCGGGGGCTCCTTAGTGCCCGATCTGGACCTCCAAGGGACCTGCGTCAACCCTGCGCGTTATGCGGTTTGTGGGCATGCCCGCCCCCCAGAAGTGCGAGGCTTGTTCATCCTTGGCGCATCCCGCCTCCGTCGGTGGAAAACTTGAGGCGCCGGGCACGCCCCCCTCTGTGGGGGGTCCTGTTGCTCCTGCCGGCGTGGGGGCGGTGAAGAGGAAGAGGTAGATTGACCCCGAGGAGTAAGTCGGTTTTCTTGGCACGCCATGTGCATCCGAAGTCCGCGCTTGGCTGATTCCCTATTTTGCCTGATGTCGAGGGACGTCGTCTCACCGAAGGGGAGGAGGAAGAAGTCTGGCGTCAAGCCGAAGGAGACTCCTGATGCACCACTAGTTCTTTTCAACATGTCGGCACCTGCCGATGGAGAGGAGGAGGCTTGCAAGGCAGCCCTCCAGGCCTTGATCATCGCGCCCCCTGAGCCCCCGAAGCGCCTTGATGCGACCGTGGTGACGCCGTTGCCCGAGGGGCAGGCTCTGGAGTTCCCTCAGTTTGCTGATGCACCAATGCATGCAACCTTCAGGCAGTCTTCGAAGCCTCCTATTCCTCGTGACACTGCCTCCCTGACGGCACCGCCTACGACAATATTGGAGGCTCTTTGGGAGGGGGTCGGGAGGACCTCGGTATTCACCCAGGGTGTCCTGAACGCAGCCTGCACTGCCCAAGGCAATGTCTTAGTCGAGATGGCGAAGGCCGAGAGGGAGGCCAAGGCCGCCAGCGCTACACGTGAGGAGTCGCTAAAGGAAGCCAAGGCGGCTGCCGAACGCTGCGAAGAGGTGGAGGCCCGCCTGCAGGCCCTAAGAGGGGAACATGCCGAGCTAGCCGAGCAGCTTTGTTGTTGTTTTTGTTGTCATTGTCGCCGTCGTCGTCATCGTTGCCATCATCATCGTCGTCATCGTCTTCATTGTCCTCGTCGTCTTGGTTGTCGTTGTTGTTGTTGTTGTTGTTATCATTGTTGTTTTTGTTGTTGTTGTTGTTGTCGTTGTCGCCGTCGTCGTCGTCATCGTCATCGTTGTCATCATCATCGTCGTCATCGTCTTCATTGTCCTCATCGACTTGGTTTTCCTTGTTGTTGTTGTTGTTGTTGTTGTTCTTTCTTCTTGTTGCTATTGTTGTTACTATTTTTGTTCTTGTTCATGTTGTTGTTGTCTTTGTCGTCGTCATCTTCGCTGTTCATGTTGTTGTTCTTGTTGTTCTTGTTGTTGTTCTTCTTGTTGTCATCATCATCGTCATCCTCGTTGTTGTTGTTGTTGTTGTTGTTTTTGTCGTTGATGTCACTGTTGTCGTTGTTGTCGCTATTGTCGTTGTTGTTGTTCTTCTTCTTCTTCTTCTTGTTGTTGTTGTTGTTGTCGTTGATGCCGCTTTTGTCATTGTTGTCGTTGTTATCGTTGTTGTTGTTGGTGTTGTCGTTGTTCTCGTCATTGTCGTTGTTTTCCTCATTGGTGTTGTTGTTGTCGTTGTCATCGTCGTCTTTGTAGTAGTAGTAGTAGTAGTAGTTGTTGTTGTTGTTGTTGTTGTGGCTGTCATCGTTGTCTTGCTAGTCATCGTTGTCATTGAAATCGATGTCACCCTTGTCATCGTTGTCGTTATCGTCGTCGTCGTCATTGTTGTTGTTGTTGGTGGTGTTGTTGTTGTTGTTGTTGTTGTTGTTGTTGTTGTTGTTGTTGTCATCGTCGTCTTCATTGTTGTTGTTGTCGTCGGCATTGTTGTCGTCGTCGCCATTGTCATGTTATGTGTTGTTGTTGTTGTTGTGGTGGTGGTGGTTGTTGTTGTTGTTGTGATGTTGTTGTTGTTGTTGTCATTGTTGTTGTTGTGATGTTGTTGTTGTTCTTGTCATTGTTGTCGTTGTTGTCGTTAATGTCGCTGTTGTCATTGTTGTTGTTATCGTTTTTGTCGTTGTTCTCGTCATTGTCATTGTTGTCATCATCGTCGTCGTCGTTATTTTTGTTGT